>NC_057799.1:85995044-86251429 GCF_018294505.1 Triticum aestivum
GGCCGGCCGCCTCCTCCTCTTCCCCGGCTCCGGAAGTCCCTATATTTTTACGAAATATGCCCCTGTTCATTGCATTGTAACTCTCTGCATATAGCTCCGTTTCGTGCGTATAATATATCGAATTGTTCGCCTCGTGA
This sequence comes from Triticum aestivum, assembly GCF_018294505.1. Classification (NCBI taxonomy): domain Eukaryota; kingdom Viridiplantae; phylum Streptophyta; class Magnoliopsida; order Poales; family Poaceae; genus Triticum; species Triticum aestivum. The sequence goes on from NC_057799.1 coordinate 85,995,182, forward strand.
TGCTCTACATTTCGTTCCATTGCACCATGTTCATTAGAGTTCATCTTGATGCCCAAATCTCTGGTGCAAGAGTGCTAGTTGCTGTTGTCTGCTGTTACTTAGCAGAACTTGGAGATTTGTTATTTTTGTTGCATTTAATCTGTGCATCTTATGGGCATGAGCTCTACATGTGTTTTGTTGTATGCCATGCCATCTTTCCAGTGGTGTATGTCTTGTATTTATGTGATCTTTGTGGTGACTAGCACACACATGCAAACTAGGCTCCGTAATGTTTCTGATTTCAGGGACTTGGTATTTTCTCCAAGTCTTTGTCTGTTGTTATTTTATTGCCATGTAAACTTGATGCTACAGAGAGATCCATGCATATTTTGGAGATGTTCAGTAAGGATGTTTTGTAGATATTGTTGTAATTAATCCATTCCGGCCCTTTTTTGCAATTATGAAGTGCCATAGAATGACTCAATCTTGCTCTACTTTTGCTATAAAATAATTCTGGCAGATTGTTAACATGATATTCAATTTTGCCAAGCTTGTTGTAGTTGTTTCATACATGCTATGTATTTACTCTTGCCATGGATAGCTTCATAAACATGCCATCTTGCTGTAGGTATACTTTTTTTGTCATGCATTGCTTTTTGGTGAGTGCGTCAAGCTCACCAAGATGCCTTCATATTATTGTTTCTGCCATGCTCTGTTTTCTGCAAAGTCTGAAACCTGTTAACGAAACTTGCTATGTTTATATGGTTGCCATCATATCTTCTTGTCCTTTTTGTCTTTTGGTCAGTAAGGGACTGTTGTCATATTCCTTTAGTAGAATACTGCCATGCCTTGTTTTTCCTTGTTAAGTTCCTGTAGCATGTTGATTTCGTGCTCTGAACATTGCTACCTGATGCTGTTTCTGCCATGTCCAGTAATTTCTCCAAGTCTGTGAACCTGTTATCTTTTGCACTTTTGCCATGCTTGTTTGAGCTTGTTATGTTGTGATCTAGCTGTAGCTCAGTGTTCATCTTTTGTCAAGCATCTCCTGTAGATTACTTCCATATGCTTTGTTGCTATGTTGGAGTGATGTAGCATAGTTTCTTGTTGCATTCTAAGTGCTATCATGCTGTTAATCGCAGATTCGTGTCATTCTTGTTTTGCTTGCCATTTGCAAACCGTGCATCCGTTTCCGGTGATCTTTATATCGATTTCGACTGAAATCATCTCATCTTTCCAGTGGGATGCTTGGTTTGCCAAGTTACTGCCTTGTTCATCATTTTCCTCCCGGAGCACGCATATGCATCGCATATCATATTTTGCATATCATTCATGTATTGCATCATGTTGCTTGTGCATTTTCCCGTGATTGATTGTGGTTCCATTGCTTGTGTTCTTGTCTTGGGTAGAGCCGGGAGACGAGTTCGTGAACGAGGAACCTGTTGAGTACGCTTACGAGGATCAAGCTTTCGACAACTCTGAGAACCTTGCAGGCAAGATGACCACCCCTCGAAATCACTTCTATCTTTGCTTTGCTAGTTGTTCGTTCTTTTGCCATGTTGCGCTACCTACCACTTGCTATATCATGCCTCCCATATTGCCATGACAGCCTATAACCATCCTTTCCTAGCAAACCATTGTTTGGCTAAGTTACCGCTTTTGCTCAGCCCTTCTTATAGCGTTGCTAGTTGCAGGTGAAGTTGAAGTTGGTTCCATGTTGGAACATGGATTTGTTGGGATATCACAATATCTCTTATTTAATTAATGCATCTATATATTTGGTAAAGGGTGGAAGGCTCGGCCTTATGCCTAGTGTTTTGTTCCACTCTTGCCGCCCTAGTTTCTGTCATACCGGTATTATGTTCCTTGAGTTTGCGTTCCTTACGCGGTTGGGTGATTTATGGGACCCCCTTGACAGTTCGCCTTGAATAAAACTCCTCCAGCAAGGCCCAACTTTGGTTTTACCATTTGCTACCTAAGCCTTTTCCCCCGGGTTTTCGCGAGCCCGAGGGTCATCTTTATTTAAACCCCGGGCCAGTGTTCCTCTGAGTGCTGGTCCAAACTAGAGCCACTTGCAGCGCCACCTTGGGGAGACTCAAGGATTGGTTTTAGTTGTACGTAGTGTTCATCCGATGTGCCCTGAGAACGAGATATGTGCAGCTCCTATCGGGATTTATCGGCACCTTCGGGCGGCTTTGCTGGTCTTGTTTTACCATTGTCGAAATGTCTTGTAGACCGGGATTCCGAGACTGATCGGGTCTTTCCGGGAGAAGGTTTATCCTTCGTTGACCGTGAGAGCTTATGATGGGCTAAGTTGGGACACCCCTGCAGGGTATTATCTTTCGAAAGTCGTGCCCGCGGTTATGAGGCAGATGGGAATTTGTTAATGTCCGGTTGTAGAGAACTTGTCACTTGACCCAGTTAAAATACATCAATCGTGTGTGTAGCCGTGAGGGTCTCTTCTCGGCGGAGTCCGGGAAGTGAACACGGTTTGAGTTATGCTTTGACGTAAGTAGGAGTTCAGGATCACTTCTTGGTCATTACTAGTTGACGACCGTTCCGTTGCCTCTCTCCTCGCTCTCATTTGCGTTTGTTAGCCACCATATATGCTTAGTGCCTGCTGCAGCTCCACCTCATTACACCATCCTTTCCTATAAGCTTAAATAGTCTTGATCTCGCGGGTGTGAGATTGCTGAGTCCTCGTGACTCACAGATTCTACCAAAACAGTTGCAGGTGCCGACGATGCCAGTGCAGATGATGGGATCGATCTCAAGTGGGAGTTCGATGAGGAACGTGGTCGTTACTATGTTTCTTTTCCTGATGATCAGTAGTGGAGCCCAGTTGGGACGATCGGGGATCTAGCATTTGGGGTTATCTTATTTTCATTTGGATCTTGACCGTAGTCGGTCTATGTGTGTATTTTGGATGATGTATGAATTACATTTATGTATTGTGTGAAGTGGCGATTATAAGCCAACTCTTTATCCCATTCTTGTTCATTACATGGGATTGTGTGAAGATGACCCTTCTTGCGACAAAACCACAATGTGGTTATGCCTCTAAGTCGTGCCTTGACACGTGGGAGATATAGCCGCATCGTGGGCGTTACAATTTTAGGACATACACCCCCACCCCATATTGGTTGCTTCATTCATAAGGTTACAATCGTCCATAAGAATTTCTCCTTTGGATTCATCTATACTAGTTTTCTTAGGGAATTTTTCATCCAATCCAACCTCTTGTGAAGAAGGCTACATGTTTCTAGATTGTAATCAAATGCCCATGTTAATCATGCCAGATCGAAGATGGCACGTTGGTGCATTTTACCAATCCTGCAAATCAAATGGGCGTGTAGCAGTGTTCAAAACTGCATGTAGGCACTAACACGTTCTCTTCTTTTGCAGTGCATATTAGGACCGGCGGATGATGTTTATAACGACAATCACATCGAATGCCTGGATCTGCATCTCTCAAATATTACTTTGAACTCCTACCGAGGGACCCCATTGGAGATTACACTCGCCAGGTTCTTTCTTGCCAGAGCAAAGGTGCTGAGTGTACTGAGGTTGAACACGCATTTAATTAGGAAATATCAATGGTATGATTATCAGAGCCGGCTGGTACTGTTGAATGGAAGTGCCTCCAAAAATGCCAAACTTCATATGGGAAGAACATATGGCAAAGCAATTGGAAATCATTGTGTCAAACCCATACATGATTTGTCAACGGCTGATCCCTTTTCAGAAATGACGCAGCTTGCAATGTTTGAATTTGGGCGCTGTAATCTTTGAATTTGAACCTTGCAATATTTATGGTATTTGTTATATTGAACCGTTTATGTTCTCTTGTCTCAATGCAAACAGATCATCCGGGTGAACCGCATGTCGTACATCGCACACACCTTGATCTGGCTGACCGTTTCTTTTGTGTTGCCTAATCACAAATAGTTCATCCGAGTGAACTTTATGTTGTAAATCGCACACACCTTGATCTGGCTGACCGTTTCTTTTGTGTTGCCTAATCACAAACAGTTCATCCGAGTGAACCGTATGCTATACATCGCACACACCTTCATCGGGCTGCCCATTTCTTTTGTTCCTACTCATCGAAAACGGTTAATTGAACTGAACCGTATGTCCTGAATCGCACACGCAACTAAAATCCGTGTTTGATGCATCCGTCATCGCAAATGTTTTGCACCTTTTTGACGGGTTTTTTACACCATCGTTTGCGATTATTGCATCGCACACAGTTTCGTCGAAGGGTCTCCGATCGTAGTGTCGCGTTAGCAACATCCTGCAGTAGTGTTGGCTAATGTTGGATACCCAAGGATGGCATTGTATGGCAGACAGATGTGGGCAAAGTCGAAGCCGATGAGCTCAGTGCGGTAGTTGTCACGCTGGCCGAAGGTGACAGGGAGGCGGACCTGCCCTATCGGGGTGGTGGAGCCGCCCGTCACTCCTGAGAAGGGCTTGGTAGGCTGTAGCTGATCGTATGGCACTTGGAGGCCGTCGAATGTCTCGACAGACAGGACGTTAAGCCCTGCACCACCGTCGATGAGGGTCTTGGTGACTTGGACGTTGCTGATGACAGACGAGCAAAGCATCGGGAGGGCGCCGGCGGTCGGCGCGCACTTGAGTTGGTCTGACGAGCTGAAGGTGATGGCGCACTTGGACCACTTGAGCGGGCGCGTGGCCTCGAGCCTGGGAAGAGCCGTGTTCCCCTCGCGAGCAAACTGCTTGAAGACGCGCTGGGATGCTAGGGCCTGAGCTCCGCTCAAGATGCAGGCGATAGCGCGTGGTTCCTGGAAGCCCCCAGCCCCCTCGTCCTGATGGTGGTCGTCGTTCCTTCTTGGTGGTGGCAGCAGTGGAGGGAGACCAGCATTTCCCGGAGGGCGGTCCTCGCGAGGCTAGTACCTCCATGCGCCCTCACGAGGCTGGTCCTGCCAGCGGTCCTCACGAGGCCAGTCGCGCCACTCCTGCCGGGGGCCGCGGTCATTCCAGCGTCCCCTACCTCGTCCTCCTCCTCGGCCGTAGCCCCAGTCGTTGCGCTCGGGGCGTCGACCGAAGCATCCATCTCGGATGGCCCTGAGCTCCTGACAATCGTTGGTGTTGTGGCTGTGTATGTTGTGGAAGGCGCAGAACGGACGGCTGCTCTCGGATGACTCGGGTGGTCCCGGACGCGCTTCGTGTCTGGCTCCGCCGCGAGCACGGCCGCCCCCTTGCGCTTCACGTCCTTGGCCTTGGCTTTCTTCTCCTCTGGGTCGGCAGCAGGGAGCTCGAGGAGGGAAAGGCACCCTTCCTCAGCTCTCGCGCACTTGGTCGCCATGTTGAACAGCTCCAGAGTCGTGCATAGCTCCTCATGGATGGCGAGCTCCTCCTTCATGTTGACATCGCGGACGCCATCGGAAAATGCTGAGATGATGGTGAGGGAGTCCTGGATTAGGGGGTCCTCGGACTGCCGGACTATATACTTTGGCCGGACTGTTGGACTATGAAGATACAAGATTGAAGACTTTGTCCCGTGTCCGGATGGGACTCTCCTTTGCGTGGAAGGCAAGCTTGGCAAATCGGATATGTAGATCTCCTCCCTTGTAACCGACTCTGTGTAACCCTAGCCCCCTCCGGTGTCCATATAAACCGGAGGGTTTAGTCCGTAGGACAACAACAATCATAATCATAGGCTAGCTTCTAGGGTTTAGCCTCTACGATCTCGTGGTAGATCAACTCTTGTAATACTCATATCATCAAGATCAATCAAGAAGGAAGTAGGGTACATAGAGAGGGCCCGTACCTGGGTAAACATTGTGTCCCCCGCCTCCTGTTACCATCCGCCTTAGACGCACAGTTCGGGGCCCCCTACCCGAGATCCGCCGGTTTTGACACCGACATTGGTGCTTTCATTGAGATTTCCATTGTGCCGCCATGATAAAGGCTTGATGGCTCCTTCGATCATCGGCAACAATGCGATCCAGGGTGAGGTTTTTCTCCCCGGACAGATCTTCGTATTCGGCGGCTTCGTACTGCGGGCCAACTCGCTTGGCCATCTGGAGCAGATCGAAAGCTACGCCCCTGGCCGTCAGGTCAGGTTTGGAAGCTTAAACTATACTACTAACATCCGTGGAGACTTGATCTTCGACGGATTCGAGCCATGTCAGGTGCTCCGCACAGTCACGATGAGCATGATTTAGCTCTGTCGTCGGATGGCGTTCGGGAGATCACACATGTAACTACTCCGGCCCTCAAGCCGGAGCAGATCGCACCGTCCGAGGACAGGTGGATGGACCCCGCCACGGAGGCCGCACACTCAGCGGCGATAGGGCCGGATACTGACTTCACGTCCTATGAAACCTGTGTTGCTGGACACTTGGATTCGTCCCCGGCCACGGGCTCCGAACCACCTATTGGGGAACGTAGCAATAATTCAAAATTTTCCTACGTGTCACCAAGATCAATCTAGGAGATGCTAGCAACGAGAGAGAGGGAGTGCATCTTCATACCCTTGAAGATCGCTAAGCGGAAGCGTTACAAGAACGCGGTTGATGGAGTCGTACTCGCGGCGATTCAAATCGCAGAAGATCCGATCTAGCGCCGAACGAACGGCGCCTCCGCGTTCAACACACGTACAGCCCGGGGACATCTCCTCCTTCTTGATCCAGCAAGGGGAGAGGAGAAGTTGAGGGAGAACTTCAGCAGCACGACGGCGTGATGGCAATGGAGCTCGTGGTTCTCCGGCAGAGCTTAGCTAAGCACTACGGAGGAGGAGGAGGTGTATGAGGAGGGAGGGCTGCGCCAGGGAAGAGGTGCGGCTGCCCTCCCACCCCTCCACTATATATAGGGGCAAGGGGAGAGGGGGAGGCGCCCTAGGGTTTCCCCTAGGGGGCGGCGGCCAAGCAGATTGGATCTCCCTAGGGAAAATCCTAGGGAGACTTGCCCCCCAAGCCAAGCAGGTGGAGGCTTGCCTCCCAAGCCAGGTGGAGGCGCCCCACCTCCCCAAGTAATGTGGGAAAGGGTGTGGGGGGCGCACCACCCCTTAGTGGGCTGGTTTGCCCCTTCCCCTTTGGCCCATGAGGCCCTCCAACACTTGCCGGGGCTCCCGAAACACCTTTCGGTCATGCTGGCCATAGCCTGGTACCCCCGGAACACTTCCGGACTCCAATACCCTTCGTCCAGTATATCGATCTTCATCGCCGGACCATTCCGGAACTCCTCGTCATGTCCGGGATCTCATCCGGGACTGCGAACAACCTTCAGTAACCACATACTATTTCCCATAACAACTCTAGCGTCACCGAACCTTAAATGTGTAGACCCTACGGGTTCGGGAACCCTGCAGACATGACCAAGACACCTCTCCGGCCAATAACCAATAGCGGGATCTAGATACCCATATTGGCTCCCACATGTTCCACGATGATCTCATCGGATGAACCACGATGTCGGGGATTCAATCAATCCCGTATGCAATTCCCATTGTCAATCGGTATGTTACTTGCCCGATATTCGATCATCGGAATCCCAATACCTCGTTCAATCTCGTTACTGACAAGTCACTTTACTCGTTCCGTAATGCATGATCCCGTGACTAACTACTTAGTCACATTGAGCTCATTATGATGATGCATTACCGAGTGGGCCAGAGATACCTCTCCGTCATACGGAGTGACAAATCCCAGTCTCGATTCGTGCCAACCCAACAGACACTTTAGTAGATACCTGTAGTGCACCTTTATAGCCACCCACTTACGTTGTGACGTTTGGTACACCCAAAGCATTCCTACGGTATCCGGGAGTTGCACAATCTCATGGTCTAAGGAAACGATACTTGACAGTAGAAAAGCTCTTAGCAAACGAACTACACGATCTTGTGCTATGCTTAGGATTGGGTCTTGTCCATCACATCATTCTCCTAATGATGTGATCCCGTTATCAATGACATCCAATGTCCATGGTCAGGAAACCATAACCATCTATTGATCAACGAGCTAGTCAACTAGAGGCTTACTAGGGACATGTTGTGGTCTATGTATTCACACATGTATTACGGTTTCCAGTTAATACAATTATAGCATGAACAATAGACAATTATCATGAACAAGGAAATACAATAATAACCATTTTATTATTGCCTCTAGGGCATATTTCCAACAGTCTCCCACTTGCACTAGAGTCAATAATCTAGTTCACATCACCATGTGATTAACACTCAAAGTTCACATCGCCATGTGATTAATACCCAAGAGTTTACTAGAGTCAATAATCTAGTTCACATCACCATGTGATTAACACTCAATGAGTTTTAGGGTTTGATCATGTTATGCTTACGAGAGAGGTTTTAGTCAACGGGTCTGCAACATTCAGATCCGTGTGTGCTTTACAAATCTCTATGTCATCTTGTAGATGCAGCTACCACGCGCTACTTGGAACTATTCCAATAACTGCTTTACTATACGAATCCGGTTTACTACTCAGAGTCATCCGGATTAGTGTCAAAGTTTGCATCGACGTAACCCTTTACGACAAACTCTTTTACCACCTCCATAATCGAGAAAATTCCTTAGTCCACTAGATACTAAGGATAAGTTCGACCGCTGTCATGTGATCCATTCCTGGATCACTCTTGTACCCCTTGACTAATTCATGGCAAGGCACACTTCAGGTGCAGTACACAGCATAGCATACTGTAGAGCCTATGTCTAAAGCATAGGGGACAACCTTCGTCCTTTCTCTCTCTTCTGCCGTGGTCAGGTCTTGAGTCTTACTCAATACTCACACCTTGTAACACAGCCAAGAACTCCTTCTTTGTTGATCTATTTTGAACTCCTTCAAAATCTTGTCACGGTATGTATTCATTTGAAAGTACTATTAAGCGTTTTTTATCTATCCTCACAGATCTTGATGCTCAATGTTCAAGTAGCTTAATCCAGGTTTTCCATTGAAAAACACTTTTCAAATAACCCTGTATGCTTTCCAGATATTCTACATCATTTCTGATCAACAATATGTTAACAACATATACTCATCCAAAATTCTATAGTGCTCCCACTCACTTCTTTGGAAATACAAGTTTCTCATAAACTTTGTAAAAACCCAAAATCTTTGATCATCTCATCAAAGCGTACATTCCAACTCCGAGATGCTTACTCCAGTCCTTTAGAAGGATTGCTGGAGCTTTGCATACTTTTTAGCATCTTTCAGGATTGACAAAACCTTCTGGTTGTATCACATACAACCTTTCCTGAAGAAAATCGTCGAGGAAACAATGTTTTGACATCACATCTGCAAGATTTCTTAAATAATGCACTAACTACTAATATAATTCCAACAGACTCTTAGCATCGCTATGAGTGAGAAAGTCTCATCGTAGTCAACCCTTGAACTTGTCGGAAAACATCTTAACGACAAGTCGAGCTTTCTCAATGGTGACACTTACCATCATTGTCCGTCTACCTTTTAAAATCCATCTGCACCCAACAGCCTTACGACCATCAAGTAGTTCTTCCAAAGTCTATACTTTGTTTTCATACATGGATCCTCTCGGATTTTATGGCCTCGAGCCATTCGTCGGAATCCGGGCCCACCATCGCTTCTCCATAGCTTGTAGGTTCATTGTTGTCTAGCAACATGACTTCCAAGACAGGATTACGTACCACTCTGAAGTAGTAGGCATCCTTGTCGTCCTACGAGGTTTGGTAGTGACTTGATCCGAAGTTTCATGATCACTATCATAAGCTTCCACTTCAATTGGTGTAGGTGCCACAGGAACAACTTCTTGTGCCCTGCTACACACTAGTTGAAGTGACGGTTCAATAACCTCATCAAGTCTCCACCATCCTCCCGCTCAATTCTTTCGAGAGAAACTTTTCCTCGAGAAAGGACCTGTTTCTAGAAACAATCACTCTTGCTTCCAGATCTGAAATAGGAGGTACACCCAACTGTTTTGGGTATTCTATGAAGATGCATTTATTTGCTTTGGGTTCGAGCTCATCAGCCTGAAAGTTTTTCACATAAGCATCGCAGCCCAAAACTTTTAAGAAACGACAGCTTAGGTTTCTCTAAACCATAGTTCATACGGTGTCGTCTCAACGGAATTGCGTGGTGCCCTATTTAAAGTGAGTGCGGTTGTCTCTAATGCCTAACCCATAAACGATAGTGGTAATTCGATAAGAGACATCATGGTATGCACCATATCCAATAGGGTGCAGTTATGATGTTCGGACACACCATCACACTATGGTGTTCCAGGCGGTATTAGTTGTGAAACAATTTCCACAATGTCTTAATTGTGTGCCAAACGCGTAACTCAGATATTCATCTCTATGATCACATCATAGACATTTTATCCCCTTGTCACGACGATCTTCAACTTCACTCTGAAATTACTTGAACCTTTCAATAATTCAGACTTGTGTTTCATCAAGTAAATATTCTCAACATCTACTCAAATCATCTGTGAAGTAAGAACATAACGATATCCACAGCGTGCCTCAGCACTCATTGGACTGCACACATCAAAATGTATTACATCCAACAAATTGCTTTCTTGTTCCATCTTACTGAAACGAGGCCTTTCAGTCATCTTGCCCATGTGGTATGATTTGCATGTCTCAAGTGATTCAAAATCAAGTGAGTCCAAACGATCCATCTGTATGGAGTTTCTTCATGCATGTATACCAATAGACATGGTTCGCATGTCTCAATCTTTTCAAAAACGAGTGAGTCCAAAGATCCATCAACATGGAGCTTCTTCATGCGTTTTATACCAATATGACTCAAGTGGCAGTGCCACAAGTATGTGGTACTATCATTACTATCTTATATCTTTTGGCATGAACATGTGTATCACTACGATCGATATTCAATAAACCATTCATTTTAGGTGCAAGACCATTGAAGGTATTATTCAAATAAAAAGAGTAACCATTATTCTCCTTAAATGAATAACTGTATTGTGATAAACAGAATCCAATCATGTCTATGCTCAACGCAAACACCAAATAACAATTATTCAGGTTTAACCCCAATCTCGCTGGTAGAGGGAGCATGCGATGCTTGATCACATCAACCTTGGAAACACTTCCAACAAATATCGTCATCTCACCTTTAGCTAGTCTCCGTTTATTCCGCAGCTTTTATTTCGAGTTACTAACACTTAGCAACCGAACTAGTATCTAATACCCTGGTGCTACTAGGAGTACTAGTAAAGTACACATTAATATAATGTATATCCAATATACTTCTGTCGACCTTGCCAGCCTTCTCATCTACCAAGTATCTAGGGTAGTTCTGCTTCAGTGACCGTTGCCCTCATTACAGAAGCACTTAGTCTCGGGTTTGGGTTCAACCTTGGGTTTCTTCACTAGAGCAGCAACTGATTTTCCGTTTCATGAAGTATCCCTTCTTTCCCTTGCCTTCTTGAAACTAGTGGTTTTACTAACCATCAACAATTGATGCTCCTACTTGATTTCTACTTTTGCGGTGTCAAACATCGCGAGTTGCTCAAGGATCATCACGTCTATCCCTGATATGTTATAGTTCATCATGAAGCTCTAATAGCTTGGTGGTAGTGACTATGGAGAACCATCACTATCTCATCTGGAAGATTAACTCCCAATCGATTCAAGCGATTGTAGTACTCAGACAATCTGAGCACATGCTCAACGATTGAGCTTTTCTCCCTTAGTTTGCAGGCTTAAGAAACTTGTCAGAGGTCTCATACCTCTTGACGTGGGCACCAGTCTGAAAATCCCAATTTCAGTCTTTGGAACATCTCATATGTTCTACGACGTTTCAAAAACGTCTTTGGTGCCTCAATTCTAAACCGTTAGCATTACGCACTGAACTATCACGTAGTCATCAAAACGTGTATGTCAGATGTTCGCAACATCCACAGACGACGCTCGAGGTTCACTCACCGAGCGGTGCATTAAGGACATAAGCCTTCTGCGCAGCAATGAGGATAATCCTCAGTTTACGGACCCAGTCCGCATAATTTCTACTATCAACTTTAAACTAAATTTTCTCTAGAAACATATCTTAAACAGTAGAACCAAAGCGTAAGCTATGACATAATTTGCAAAGACCTTTTGACTATGTTCATGATAATTAAGTTCATTTGATTATTTAATGAACTCCCACTTAGATAGACATCCCTCTAGTCATCTAAGTGATACATGATCCGAATCGACTAGACCGTGTCCCATCATCACGTGAGACGGACTAGTCATCAACGGTGAACATCTCCATGTTGATCGTATCTACTATACGACTCATGGTCGACCTTTCGGTCTCTTATGTTCTGAGGCCATGTCTGTACATGCTAGGCTCGTCAAGTCAACCTAAGTGTTTCGCATGTGTAAATCTAGCTTACACCCGTTGTCTGCGAACGTTAGAATCTATCACACCCGATCATCACGTGGTGCTTCGAAACAACGAACCTTCGCAACGGTGCATAGTTAGGGCGAACACATCTCTTGAAATTTTAGTGAGGGATCATCTTATTTATGCTACCGTCGTTCTAAGCAAATAAGATGTAAACATGATAAACATCACATGCAAATCATATAGTGACATGATACGGCCAATATCATCTTGCGCCTTTTGATCTCCATCTTCGAGGCGCGGCATGATCACCTTCGTCACCGGCATGACACTATGATCTCCATCATCGTGTCTTCATGAAGTTGTCTAGCCAACTATTACTTCTACTACTATGGCTAACGGTTAGTAATAAAGTAAAGTAATTACATGGCGTTTTTCATTGACACGCAGGTCATACAATAAATTAAGACAACTCCTATGGCTCCTGCCGGTTGTCATACTCATCGACATGCAAGTCGTGATTCCTATTACAAGAACATGATCAATCTCATACATCACATATATATAATTCATCACATTCTTTTGGCCATATCACATCACATAGCATACCCTGCAAAAACAAGTTAGACGTCCTCTAATTGTTGTTGCATGTTTTACGCGGCTGCTATGGGTTTCCAGCAAGAACGTTTCTTACCTACGCAAAAGCCACAATGGTGATATGCCAATTGCTATTTACCCTTCATAAGGACCCTCTTCATCGAATCCAATCCGACTAAAGTGGGAGAGACAGACACCCGCTAGCCACCTTATGCATCAAGTGCATGTCAGTCGGTGGATCCTGTCTCACGTAAGTGTACGTGTAAGGTCGGTCCGGGCCGCTTCATCCCACAATGCCGCCGAATCAAGATAATACTAGTAACGGCAAGAAAAAATCATCGCCCACAACTACTTTGTGTTCTACTCGTGCATAGAATCTACGCATAGACCTGGCTCTGATACATCTGTTGGGGAACGTAGCAATAATTCAAAATTTTCCTACGTGTCACCAAGATCAATCTAGGAGATGCTAGCAACAAGAGAGAGGGAGTGCATCTTCATACCCTTGAAGATCGCTAAGCGGAAGTGTTACAAGAATGCGGTTGATGGAGTCGTACTCGCGGCGATTCAAATCGCAGAAGATCCGATCTAGCGCCGAACGGACGGCGCCTCCGCGTTCAACACACGTACAGCCCGGGGACGTCTCCTCCTTCTTGATCCAGCAAGGGTAGAGGAGAAGTTGAGGGAGAACTCCAGCAGCACGACGGCGTGATGGCAATGGAGCTCGTGGTTCTCCGGCAGAGCTTCACTAAGCACTACGGAGGAGGAGGAGGAGGTGTATGAGGAGGGAGGGCTGCGCCAGGGAAGAGGTGCGGCTGCCCTCCCACCCCTCCACTATATATAGGGGCAAGGGGAGAGGGGGAGGCGCCCAAGGGTTTCCCCTAGGGGGCGGCGGCCAAGCAGATTGGATCTCCCTAGGGAAAATCCTAGGGAGACTTGCCCCCCAAGCCAAGCAGGTGGAGGCTTGCCTCCCAAGCCAGGTGGAGGCGCTCCACCTCCCCAAGTAATGTGGGAAAGGGTGTGGGGGGCGCACCACCCCTTAGTGGGCTGGTTTGCCCCTTCCCCTTTGGCCCATGAGGCCCTCCAACACTTGCCGGGGCTCCCGAAACACCTTTTGGTCATGCTGGCCATAGCCTGGTACCCCCGGAACACTTCCGGACTCCAATACCCTTCGTCCAATATATCGATCTTCACCGCCGGACCATTCCGGAACTCCTCGTCATGTCCGGGATCTCATCCAGGACTCCGAACAACCTTCGGTAACCACATACTATTTCCCATAACAACTCTAGCATCACCGAACCTTAAGTGTGTAGACCCTACGGGTTCGGGAACCATGCAGACATGACCAGGACACCTCTCCGGCCAATAACCAATAGAGGGATCTGGATACCCATATTGGCTCCCACATGTTCCACGATGATCTCATCGGATGAACCACGATGTCGGGGATTCAATCAATCCCGTATGCAATTCCCTTTGTCAATCGGTATGTTACTTGCCCGAGATTCGATCATCGGTATCCCAATAACTTGTTCAATCTCGTTACTGGCAAGTCACTTTACTCGTTCCGTAATGCATGATCCCGTGACTAACTACTTAGTCACATTGAGCTCATTATGATGATGCATTACCGAGTGGGCCCAGAGATACCTCTCCATCATACGGAGTGACAAATCCCAGTCTTGATTCGTGCCAACCCAACAGACACTTTCGGAGATACCTGTAGTGCACATTTATAGCCACCCAGTTACGTTGTGACGTTTGGTACACCCAAAGCATTCCTACGGTATCCGGGAGTTGCACAATCTCATGGTCTAAGGAAACGATACTTGACATTAGAAAAGCTCTTAGCAAACAAACTACACAATCTTGTGCTATGCTTAGGATTGGGTCTTGTCCATCACATCATTCTCCTAATGATGTGATCCCGTTATCAATGACATCCAATGTCCATGGTCAGGAAACCATAACTATCTATTGATCAACGAGCTAGTCAACTAGAGGCTTACTAGGGACATGTTGTGGTCTATGTGTTCACACATGTATTACGGTTTCCAGTTAATACAATTATAGCATGAACAATAGACAATTATCATGAACAAGGAAATACAATAATAACCATTTTATTATTGCCTCTAGGACATATTTCCAACACCACCTGCGTCCATGCCTATCGAATCTGATTGGGCACCGATCATGGAGTTTACCTCCGCGGATATTTTGCAACACTCGCCCTTGGGCGACATGCTAGATTCATTAAGGTCTCTCTCCTTGTCAGGAGACCCTCGGCCGAACTATGTTCGGCTCGAGTGGGAAGCGGACGACAAAGAAATTCGTTCCCCACCCACCACCCACTTAATAGCCACTGTCGACGATTTAACCGGCATACTTGATTTCGACTCCGAAGTCATCGACGGTATGGACGACGATGCAGGAGAGGAACAGGAACCACCGCCCACAGGGCGCTGGACTGCCACCTCATCATACGATATATACATGGTGGACACCCCCAAAGAAAAAAAACGACGAGGAACGGGAAGAAGCAGTGAAGGATAGTTCCCTCGAGAAGTATCCAAAGCGACGACTTAGGCGCCGCTCCAAACCCGGCCTCAGCAATAACAGCGCAAGAAAGAATAATACCCCGGTCGACTCCAAAGGAAACGACGACCATACGGACCCAGCGATGGAGCACGATGAGCCAGGGAACTGCGAACACAGTACAGAACCGCTGTCCGATCACGGCGGCGCCAAGGATAAAGCTCATCAACCTGTCTCCGGAGAGGAGAACAGTCCGGACGATGATGCACACATCATCCCGGAAAGGCACTTGGAACAAGAGAACATCCATAGATGGCTTATTGCCACCGCGAGGAGTCTAAAGAAGCAGAAGCAAAGGCTTAAGGCCACGCAAAATACACTCAACAGTAGATGGAACAAAGTGCTTGACACTGAAGAAAAGTACGATGGCAGTCGCCACACAAAAAGCTATCCAAAGCGCAAGCTGCTGCCTGAATTCGATGACGAGGCTTTAGAGCCCATATAGCCGGATCGACCACCCCGTGGCCACGACAGGGCGGCTAACGATGTCGCACATAAGTCAGCACACGATTTACAAGAGGACTTGCACCAAAAAGCCGGTATAACCAGGTCCATCTACGGATCTAGGAAGCGCGCTTCGGCACGGAATCAAAACCGAACACTACAACCATCAGAACGCCATGACACATCCAAATACAGGGGTGCCGCGCACCCCCTATGCTTCACCGATGAAGTGCTGGATCACAAATTTCCAGAGGGATTCAAACCCGTGAACATAGAGGCATACGACGGAATGACAGACCCTGGGGTCTGGATGGAGGACTTTATCCTTCATATCCACATGGCTCGCGGAGATGATCTCCACGCCATCAAATACTTGCCCCTCAAGCTGAAAGGACCAGCTCGGCACTGGCTGAAGAGCCTCCCCGAAAACTCAATTGGAAGTTGGGAAGAGCTTGAGGATGCTTTTAGGGCTAATTTCCAAGGGACCTATGTCCGACCTCCGGATGCAGACATTTTAAGTCATATAATTCAACAGCCCGGAGAGTCAGCCCGCAAGCTTTGGAACAGATTCCTCACTAAGAAGAATCAAATTGTCGACTGCCCAGACGCCGAAGCCTTAGTGGCTTTCAAACACAGTGTGCGGGACGAATGGCTCGCCAGACACCTCGGCCAGGAAAAATCGAGGACAATGGCAGCCCTAACAAGCCTTATGACCCGCTTTTGCACGGGCGAAGATAGTTGGCTGGCCCGTAGCGGCACCAGCGACCCAGGCACATCCAAAGTTAGGTATGGTAATGGGAAACCGCGACGCAATAAAAGCAAGCGTCGAAGCAATGAAGACAGCCCAGACAACACGGCGGTAAACGCCGGATTCAGGGGCTCTCAACCCGGTCAATGGAAAAAGCCATTTAAAGGCAGCAGAGATGGACCATCCAGCCTAAATAAGATTCTAGACAGATCATGTCAGATTCATGGCACCTCCGACAGACCTGCAAATCACACCAACAGAGAATGCTGGGTCTTCAAGCAGGCCGGCAAGCTAAACTCCGAACGCAAGGGGAGGGAGACACCAAGTGAAGACGAGGATGAGCCTCGCCAGATAAACACTAGGGGACAGAAAAAATTCCCACCAGAGGTCAAAACAGTGAACATTATTCATGTAACGAAGAGGAGGAGTGCACTCCGAGACGTATGCACCATAGAGCCCGTCACCCCCAAGTTCAACCCTTGGTCGGCCTGCCCGATCACTTTTGATCGCAGGGATCACCCGACTAGTATCCGTCACGGAGGATCGGCTGCCTTGGTGCTAGACCCAATAATTGACGGATACCATCTCACCCGAGTCCTTATGGACGGCGGCAGTAGTCTTAATCCGATATATCAGGACACCGTCCGCAAAATGGGGATAGACCCGACAAGAATCAGCCAAAGCAATCCTACCTTTAAAGGAGTAATATCAGGCTTAGAGGCCCACTGTGCGGGCTCCCTAGTACTAGAGGTTGTATTCGGTTCTCCCGATAACTTCCGAAGCGAAAAGTTAACCTTCGACATCGCTCCATTCCGAAGCGGCTATCACGCACTACTCGGGAGAACGGCCTTCGCTCGTTTTAATGCAGTACCACATTATGCCTATCTTAAGCTTAAGATGCCCGGTTCACGTGGCATCATCACAGTTAGCGGAAACACATAGTGTTCCTTATGTGTGGAAGAATGTGTGGCGTCTCTAGCAGCCGAACACTAAACGACACTCCAACCAGAATAAATGATCGGTCTCAAGACCGCGGACACGGCTAGAGGAGTCCGGCACACCACTAGCTGTAACTGCTCAGATAAATCTGAGATTTGGTCCATGGATATACCCCTATAGGTGGTGCTAGGGGCTTCCCGCATGTAAAAAGGACTACAGTTCAGCTTGACCTTATTTAGATTGAATTTTAATGGTTCATTACGAATAATCAATTTTTCGCACGAAGACTTTCACCTGGGTTTTTTCTTTTACAGATGATCATCGTGCTACACCCTTCCAGGATACGGCACAATGGAGACACAGGCGCAGACGTGCAGTAGGGCCCCGCTCAAAGGTTTCTTTTTAGATTAAGACCATGTGTAAACCTTTCTTACTGTCTCTTGTTGTTGTACACCCTCCGGATACTCAACGCAACCGAGAGGGATCCTGGCGTTATTGGCATTTCGCCACTTCAAACTAATGCACGTACCTAGAAATTTAGGGTTCATTATCAAGGGCGTTACTCAGCCCAGTATATGTTGTAAAGACTAAATACCTTAGGGAGTGTTCGGCGTCGCGAGTTTGGCCTTATATGCATCAGCTCCGAATCATGTCTTTGGTCAATAGTTGGGTTTGCCGGCTCCCGTGTTTTGCTACCTTACGTTCCGCTCTATCGGCTAAGGTCGCATCAGGAGAACTACTGCGATTGTGCCCTGGTTCATCTAGACGAGCACCTCAGTAGAGAAAGCCGAAAACTGAGTGTCATGATAAAGCGCGAGACTGGTCAACCACTCAATGACTCAGCGGAATCTTCGCGATTCCTCCGCATTAACGATGGGTCGGTTTCCCGGTCATGTATGTACGCGCCCCGTATTCGGATGAGCGCGGAAGTACCAGGGGTTATATAGTAGCCCCACCGTCAAACTCCTACGGCTAAGTGAAAGTGTTAAAGCTATATAGTCCGATTGCCTTGTTCGCCGCGCCATCACCTCCTTAATGGACCAAGACGTTGGATCAAGTGTGAATACGCGCTTTTGCGAACACCCCCGCATTATATGCGTGGGGGCTGAAGCCGACGACTGCAAACTTTCAGGTAATATACATACATAAATGGCCGCACAGGAGGCATCATAATACTTTCAGGAAAAAGTATAAACACAGCCTTTATAATCCAAATAGCATTGTTTTTACAATTGGCATACATGTCACTCGAACATGATACTCTTCGAGCACTGAGCCTCTACTAAACGAGCACCTTCTAGGACCTCTTCAAAATAGTGCTCCGCCGAGACCTGGCCTACTGCCGGATCCTGGGTTGCAATAGCGGTGGACTCCATCTCTGCCCAGTATGTCTGAACACGGGCAAGAGCCATCCGCGCACCCTCTGTGCACGCAGACCTCTTTACAGCGTTGATATGCGGCACAGCACCAAGGAATCGTTGCACTAAACCAAAATAACTATTCGGCCTTGGTCCTTCCGGCCAAAGATGATCCACGACAGACCTCATGGCAAGTCCGGACAATCTATGGAGTTCAGCCCACTCGGCCATTTGTTCATTTAATAGCAGCGGACGCGTTGGAGCACTGAACTGCGACCAGAACAACTTTTCCACTTCGTGATCTTTTTGATCTCTGAAAATCTCAGTCGCATCAGCAGCACTCGTTGCCAAGTCCAAGTACGCGTCCGCAGCACTCCAATATTGATCCAGAGGGGCATACTTCGGATCTCCAAACTTCGTCTGCAACAAAAAGGGCTTCCCAGCTGTGATATCTCCATCTTGGCGAAGCTCCTCCTTCGCCGCTCTGATTTTAGAGCGGGTTTCCTTGGCTGCTACCATGGCTTTCTTCAGGTCCGCCGCTTTCGCTTGGCTTTCCTTTTCAAAAATCTCATACCGGTCGGCGGCATCCTTCAGCTCAACAGCCATCTTGGCTATTTTATCTTCGCTCTGGCGATGAGCAGCTTGTTCGGCTCTTAACTCTTCGGCCGCCTTAAGGGCGACCGCATCGCTTCTCCTGGCTTGTTCCTTGGCTCGGGCAAGCTCCGCCCGAAGGGTCTCCACGGCGGCAACTCCATCTGCAGTCACAGCATATTACAAATACTAGCATCATGCTCCTCTTAATATCTGTTGACCACCGGAGAATACATACCCTGTGCCTCGTCAAGCCGCTTGTTTACAAGCACGATGTCGGCATCTGCCGCATCAAGTTGCCGCCTCAGTTCAGCAAACTCACCAGTCCGGCCAGCCACCGGACCCTCAGCCTCCTGCACATGAAAGCAGCATGATCATTACCTGGGACTATGATCCTCTGTTTGCCGCCTTTGGACAGCAACCAGAGTCTCAGGGGCTACTATCTGCATAGGGCACACCTAGCGTGTGCGGTACCGTCAAAATATATATATATATATATATATATATTACTTTGCGTACCTGAAAGCCTCTTAGCAGGCTCATAAAAGCTTCATGCAACCCACTTTTGGCGGATGAAATCCTCTCAACCACCGTACCCATCAAAGTACGATGCGCCTCTCAGATAGCCGCTTGCTCCAGAAGACTCATCAGTGCGTCCGGTCGTGCACCGGACAGTCCCGGACACTTTCTGTTGCTCTCCTTAGGAGCCGAATACTCCAGACTTCGGGTGGCCGAAGGGTTACCTTCCGGCCTTGGCGGATCAGGAGAAATCCTCCGTGACGACACCTCAGGGTCGTCCGCCTCATGAGACGGGGAGACAGGGGGAGGCGTTTTGCTCTCCATCATCTCCGGAAGAAGATCCCCCAAAGACGAACTCTGTCGAGAAGGGCTACAATCCGAACTGCAAGACATACGTCTCGGTTATTATCCTCAGAGATCAAGCAGGATATATTTACCAAAAGTACTCTTGTTCACTTACAGCTCGGTGGAGGGCTGATCCCCTTGCGGCACTGTGCGGTAAGGATGCCCTCCGGGGCAGGGCCCCCTGGCGACGGTTTCTTCCCTCATTTGGAAACCCTTCTTTCCAAGTCTTTAGAGGCGGTCCTTTTCCTTCCTTGGGGAGAGGGAATTTCAGATTCTTCTCCCCGGTTATCCTCCTTCGCGGAGACACTAATTCCCCCAGTTTGGATGCGTAATGCGTGAGGCCCGCTTTCGGCTTCTTTATTCCTCCCTTCATCTTCCTCTGATGGCACTTGATAAGGTGCATGCTCAAGCATCCTGGCTAGTACAGGATCCAGTGAGCCTTCAGGAAGGGGGGCCGAAAACCAGATCATCTTCGCCTTTTTTATCCAGTCCTGGTCAAAGAGCGATTTTTCAGAATGATGTTGTGATAAATGAAAAGACATCGTGTTCGGCCGTAGAATTACTTACGTGGGTATTTGGACGATTGCAGTTTAGACCCGCATCCTCGGTGGTGTCCAGACACTTTATTCGTGATCCGAAGGACAACCCATACATCCCTTTGAGCGTCACGCCGAAGAATTGCTGAATAGTTCGCGGTCCTTCCGGGTTGAACTCCCACATACGGAGAGGTCGATGTTGACATGGCAGGACCCGACGAACTAGCATGACTTGCATTACCTTGACAAGGTTGACATCTCTCTTGAGGAGATCTCGGATGTGACTCTGCAATGTCGGCACGTCATTAACTGGCCCCCAGTCCAGCCCCTTGTTGACCCATGACGCCAGTTGTGGCGGGGGGCCGAACGGAAGGCGGAGGCAGCTACCCACTTAGTACTTCGGGGAGCTGTGATGTAAAACCACTCCCGCTGCCATAAGTCGGACATCTCCGGGAAGGAACCCTTTCGCCATGGAGCATCGGCGCCTTTGCTTATTATGGCACCTCCGCATTCTGCGTGTCGCCCATCGATCATCTTCGGCTTCACATTGAAGGTCTTGAGCCATAAGCCGAAGTGTGGGGTGATGCGGAGGAAGGCCTCACACACGACGATAAACGACGAGATGTGAAGGATGGAATCTGGAGCTAGATCATGGAAATTGAGCCCGTAATAGAACATAAGCCCTCTAACAAAGGGATCAAGACTAAAGCCTAGCCCTCGGAGGAAGTGGGAAACAAATACGACACTCTCGTTGGGTTCGGAAGTGGGGATGACCTGCCCTTGAGCAGGCAGCCTGTGCGAGATTTCGGTGGTCAGATACCTGGCTTCTCTTAGCTTCTTGATGTCCTCCTCTGTGACAGAGGAGGCTATCCACCGGCCTTGAAGGTTGGATCCGGACATGATTGAAGGTCTGAAGCACTTAGCCGGAGCCTTGGGTGTTGGAATTCAAGGTGGGGGAAGGGAAGGATCGAGCACGAGAAGAAAAGGACAGGCCTTGGCCCCTTTATAAAGAGGATGAATATCAAGCGTCCTCCGCGTGACCGTTTGGAACTTGCCTAAAACCGAGGAGTCATATCAGCAGGCGCGATTGGCTTACCCACACCCGTATTGATGAGAATCCCGTGATAAGGGGACACGATCTCTGCTTTGACAAGACGTGCCAAGAAAACTGCCTCGCAACACGTGCAGTGGCAGGCTGGGAAAAACGGTTCGTAATAACCGGGCTGCGGCAGGATGTCACGTTGTGAGAAATTGTTAGCAGATTAGATTTGTGGAAATATTATACTCTCTACGGTGGGATGTGGAATTTGTATTGCAGAGCCGGACACGATCCTTGTGTTCAAAATCATCTATGGAGTATTCGGAGGAGGAACCCGCCTTGCAATGCCGAAGACGATCTGCGCGCCGGAGTCATCGTCATTGAAGCCTGGTTCAGGGGCTAATGAGGGAGTCCTTGATTAGGGGGTCCTCGGACTGCCGGACTATATACTTTGGCTGGACTGTTGGACTATGAAGATACAAGATTGAAGACTTCGTCCCGTGTCCGGATGGGACTCTCCTTTGCATGGAAGGCAAGCTTGGCAAATCGGATATGTAGATCTCCTCCCTTGTAACCGACTCTGTGTAACCCTAGACCCTTCGGTGTCTATATAAACCGGAGGGTTTAGTCCGTAGGACAACAACAATCTTAATCATAGGCTAGCTTCTAGGGTTTAGCCTCTACGATCTCGTGGTAGATCAACTCTTGTAATACTCATATCATCAAGATCAATCAAGCAGGAAGTAGGGTATTATCTCCATCGAGAGGGCCCGAACCTGGGTAAACATTGTGTCCCGCACCTCCTATTACCATCCGCCTTAGACGCACAGTTCAGGACCCCCTACCCGAGATCCGCCGGTTTTGACACCGACAGATGGCCTCGTCCGTCACTTGGGGATCCTGAGGCGAACGTTGTTGAAGCGCTGGATGTACTTCTGCAAGGTCTCTCCTGGCTGTTGCTTGATGCGGCGCAGGTCACCCGCGGCCGGAGGGCGGTCGCGAGTGCCCTAGAAGTTGGCAACAAAACGGTCGCGCATCTCACCCCAGGAGGAGATCGACCCCGGGGCAGGTTCAGGAGCCATGAGCGAGCACCATCCTTGAGAGCCATGGGGAACCAATTCGCCATGACATTCTCGTCGCCGTTGGCCGCCTCGATGCTCAGCTCGTAGAGCTGCAAGAACTCCACTGGGTCGGGGGTGCCGCCGTAGCGAGGAGGCAGGTCTGGCTTGAACTTGCCCGGCCAGACTACGCTACGCAGCTCTGGAGTGAAGGCGCGGCAGCCGGCTGTGGCCATCGGGGCCCTTTGCAGAGGCGGAGCCTGCCCTTGATGTCCGCGCACCGCCACCGCGGGCGGCACGCGGTCTTGTCATGGTGGCGCCGGGAGCGCAGGAGCGTTTTCTTGCAGCCGGGGAACCTCTTGGCAGCTTCCTTCTTCTCGTGCGGGCGCCCGGCGCGGTGGGTCGCGCCGGGGGGCCGCGCGCCTTGGCGCCAGGGCACCGTCTTGGTGTGGAGGAGGCGGAGGCGCCCCGTGGGCTACATCACCTGCGGCTGGAGGAGGGCGAGGCATCGAGAGAGATGGGACTGGCGAGCCCCTAGCGGCGCTGACGAGCTCGGCGATGCGGTCCAAACAGTCCTCGTAGAGGTCGTCGACTGGGCGGTAGCGCAGGAGCTCGCGTGGCATGAGCAGTGCGGCCTGTGCGTCCGTGGGCGCGCGACGAGCGTGGAACGATGAGCCGGCCGGAGTCAGCAACGGGGTGGCGGTGCGGCCGTCTCGCCGCACCGAGGGGTGCAACGAAGATGCTTGCTGCTCGTTTCCCGCCGGGCCGGTGGCGGCGTTGGCAGCGGGTGATGGAGAACGACGGGGAGGCCCGCCGACAGGGGCCGTCTGAGCGACACGGGCGGCGAGGGCGGCCCGACGCTCGGTGCAGGCTCGACGTGCATCTGCCATGGGTGCGATGGAGCAGTGGGGCATGGATCGATGAAAGGAAAGCTTCAGCGCACCCCTACCTGGCACGCCAAATGTCGGATTTTGGGTTCCGGCAAAACCCTCAAGGGTCGAACACTGGGGTGCACATAAAGATCTCTCCCTTCCCTAGCTCAGCCACTCACCACAATCCCAAGTCTCAGCACGTCGAACTCGAAGAACAAGGGGCACAAGAGTTTATACTGGTTTGGGCCACCGATGTGGTGTAATACCCTACTCCAGTGTGGTGTGGTGGATTACCTCTTGGGCTGAGGATGAACAAGTACAAGGGAAGAACAGCCTCCTGAGGAGAGGTGTTCTCGTGCTTCGATGAGCTTGTGTGTGTGAGAATGGAATGGATCTGATCCAAGATGAGTTGCCCCCTACTGTGGTGGCTAGTCCTATTTATAGAGGCCCTGGTCCTCTTCCCAAATGTTAGGCGGGAAGGGATCCCACAACGGACAATTTGAAGGGGGGCAGCTAGTACAAGTTATCTTGACTAAAGGTGGTCTTCGCCTGCCAAAGGCTCTGGTGGTGACGCCGTCCTGGGCTCAACGGTGACCTCCGTCCTGCTGGTCTTGGTCTTGTTGCACCGATATGGAAACCTTTTCCTGATGCCTCGGGACTCCTCGCCTGCGCCTGCCTCTTTAGCACCAAAGAGGAAATGAGTACACTGCGCGTGCTGGCGCCTGCCTGGCCTTGGTCATCATGGCTTGCATCACATGAACCTCGCGAGGTGCCCCTTGCCTTGATCTCTCCGCCCCTTGCGAGCCAGCCTGGCGAGGCCGCCCCTGAGGAGGTCTTGCGTTGTCCGCCTCGCGAGGCTTGGCCCCTCGCGAGGGTCTTGAGCGTTTGTTCATGAAGATGGGCCGTACAGGGCCGCTGCTGGAGCCACGCCGTGGGCCACAGGTACGCAAGTCTGGGGACCCCCGTTCCCAGGACGCCGACAATGTCAAATGAACTCGGTGGTGCCAGATAGATCAAATTGGTGGGGCCGAGTTTGACTTTTGGTTTGGGACATATGTGGATATGAGAAAGTGGTTGAAGGCTTTGGAGCATATCACTAAGCACTTTGAGCAAGCAAGCCATTAAGCAACACCTCATCCCCTTTTAATAGTATTGGCTTCCCTATGGACTCAATGTGATCTTGGATTACTAAAATGAAAAGGTAGAGTCTTGAGCTTTTAAGCTTTTGCCAATCTTCTGTCCTTAGCATCTTGAAGGGGTTCCACATCCTCTTGTCCACGCCACTCCACTGTTGAACTCATATGAAATACACTAGGTAGAAGTATTAGTCCAACAAGAGATATCTTGACATTAATTACCAAAATCACCCAGGGAGCACTTGTGCTTTCAATCTCCCCCTTTTTGGTAATTCATGACAACATACATCAAAGCTTTAGATAAAGATATAAAGAATAGCAAGTAAAGCTTTGGGAAGACATGTAACATGCATAGGATCTCCCTACATGTATGCAATCATGTAAATATAGAATATAAGAGCATGTGAATGCATAAACATGACAGAGCAAGCAATGAGTTACATGTATCTTGGCTATATGCATCTAAGAAAATGATGTGAATATAGGAAATGTACCTTCATGTTCATGAGTCCTTCTTGCAAACAATATGTACATCAGGAAGAGATCATCATGCACATGAGTGTGATGCATATACTTACCTTGTGGTCTTGAGCTGGCTTTGGAAGTGATTAAACAGAGTAAACAAGGTTAGATAACACAGATACATCTACTAGATAGAGCAAGAACATCAAACCACAAGAGTACCAAGATTGGGATGACATGTAGAGAGTGAGTACTAGGTACTCTATTGGATATAGACATGTCCCCAAAGGTAAAGATATGCAATGAATTCAAAGATTTCCTTCCCTTAGACGTCTTTCTCCCCCTGAATCTCATATTAGATACCGGGAGAATATAGGGAAAAGAAAATCAGAGCAAAACAAATCAGAGCACCATAATCATAACACAATCTAACATGTCTTTCCCCTCTTAAATACATGTGACTTCTCTCCTCTTGAATACCAAGCATCAGGGGCTCTTTGATGTGATTAAGCACTCTCCCCCTTTGATGTGATTAAGCTTTGATGTGATCTCTCTCTCCCCCTTTTACATCATTTCCATGAAGGGATCTTCTGGAGTGTGAGTCGAATAGGTTTGGTCCTTGAGTCACATAACAAAGCAGCATATAGAATGTGATGCAGGTAGAGGACAAGAATCATTGAGTGGAGCTGGAACAAATATGCAGGATGCAAATGACAAAGTATCTTCTCAGCGTTGAAATCGGTTAAACCGAGTTGTTTTCTTCGGTGGAACTGAAATGGTTCGGTTTGACCGAAAGTGGCAACCCGGTGTGTCCGAGTTCAACACAGAGAGAACATTTGTCACCTCATCTCACTAGGCAAATAAGATCTCACAAAGATTTGCAAGGAATTAACTGAAGGATTTGCAATGAATTTGATGAAGGGAATGCAGAACATAACAGAGAAAAGTAAAAGAAATCTAGATGAAGTTTTTTTTTAATAAAGAAGGGGAACAAATATGCAAGAGACAAATGCAAACATCACAGACAAACACTAGAGAACTTCATCTAGAATTGGTTGGCGACAAAGTCACCTATGTTAGAGTATATTTACTGAGGAGTCAAGTGAGAACACTTGGTCGTAGGTCATACTCATCGTTTAAGCTCAAAATGGGGTTACCATTTTTCGTTTAACCATTTTGATGTATTCACATCTTGTTGAGATGCCTTGACCCATGACTTGGGGTAAAGCTTCTCTAATATGGAATAACATACCTTGGGTGGTGGTGTTGAACTTGATCATATAGTTGAACTTGTGTGGGATGCTCAAGATTGATGTAGCACATCAAGAGTTGGGAGCACCACTTGTAGTTTGAGTTCATCTACCTACATGGGTTAGTTTTGCAAGGAAGAGCACTTGTGTATCCAAAATGACAATCAAGAAAATTTGATATCAAATGAAATTGTCAAAGGATATGTTGAAGGGTTTCATGCTTCCTTGTCTTCAACCACCGTAATGTAGAGACTTGGTGATGTAGAGATTGCTCAAGATGTGAGTGATTTGCAATCTCATGGATTTATATTCATTCAAGTACCTACAAGGGTTAGATAGCATGCAAGGGTGCAAATATATCCAAGACATATGATCATCATCATAAGAGAAATATCAAGGGTTAGTCAAAGGCTCATGCCTTGCATGTATCCAAGTGGAGTATCTACTCCAAGTTTGAAGCATCAATGATGTTCAATTCTCCTCTCAAACGGCAAAATACTTTCTCATCAAGAGGTTTGGTGAATATATCCGCCAATTGCTTATCAATACGAACATGCTTAAGATCAATGTCCCCTTTAGCAACATGATCTCGAATGAAATGATGACGAACTTCAATGTGCTTAGTTCGAGAATGTTGCACGGGATTGTGAGCAATCTTAATAGCACTTTCATTGTCACAAAGCAATGGAACATGTTTCACATAGATCCCATAATCTTTAAGAGTTTGGGTCATCCAAAGTAATTGAGCACAACATGAACCGGCGGCAATGTATTCCACTTCGGCGGTGGATAAGGATACCGAGTTTTGTTTCTTGGAGGACCAAGACACAAGGGATCTACCAACAAATTGACAAGTACCCGAAGTGGACTTTCTATCAACCTTGTCACCGGGATAGTCCGAATCAGAGTAGCCAACAAGATCAAAAGAAGACCTCTTTGGATACCAAATGTCAAAATTTGGTGTGTGAATTAAGTATCTCACTATCCTTTTCACAACCTTAAGATGACATTCTTTAGGTGCCGCTTGATATCGTGCACACATGCACACACTTAGCATGATATCGGGACGGGAGGCACATAGATATAACAATGAACCAATCATAGAGCGGTAAACCTTTTGGTCAACCAATTTGCCATCCTTGGTCAAGTCAAGATGTCCACTAGTAGGCATGGGTGTTTTCATACCTTTGCTTTCTTGCATGTTGAACTTCTTAAATAAGTCCTGGTGTACTTTGTTTGAGAAACAAAGGTGCCCTCCTTAGTTTGCTTGATTTGCAAACCAAGAAAGAACTTGAGTTCACACATCATAGACATCTCAAACTTCTTTGACATTAGCTTCCCAAACTTTTCACTAAAATGAGGGTTAGTCGAACCAAATATGATATCATCAACATAAATTTGGCACACAAATAATTCACCATTAACCCTTTTAGTAAAAAGAGTGGAATCTATCTTTCCAATCTCAAAGCCTTTTTCAATAAGGAACTTGATCAAGCATTTATACCACGCTCTAGGAGCTTGTCTAAGACCATGAAGAGCTTTGTGAAGTTTGTAAACATGGTCGGGTTTATTAGGATTGACAAAGCCGGGAGGTTGTTTGATATAAACTTCCTCCTCAGTTCACCATTTAGGAAAGCACTTTTAATGTCCATTTGGTACAAAGTAATATCATGGTGATTAGCATAGGCAAGTAAGATGCGGATGGACTCAAGTCTAGAAATGGGGGCGTATGTCTCACCGTAGTCCACATCTTAGACTTGAGTGTAGCCTTGGGCGACGAGACATGCTTTGTTGCGAATGACTTGTCCATCTTCGTCTTGCTTGTTGACAAACACTCATTTGGTACCAATGATGTTGTGGTTGTTGTCGGGCTTCTCGACCAATGTCACTTGGTTTCTCTCAAAGTTGTGTAGCTCTTCATGTATGGCATTTATCCAATCCGGATCTTCCAATGCTTCTTCAACCTTCATAGGTTCAATGCTAGAGATGAATGAATAATGCTCACAAAAATTAGCCAAACGAGTTTTAGAGCGAGTGATTCTCCCGGTTTGGATATCATTGAAAGATTTGTTCGACGGGATGGTCTCTTGAGACTCTTGCTCTAACTTGTGAGAGATTTTTCTTGGGTCAGGGTGGAACATCTTCTTCATCATCTTGTTCTTCTTCTTGGCCTTCTTCATTATTGATGTTGTCGTTCTCTTGTCTAGGTGGAGAAGGAGGTTGATGATGTTCATCTTGGTGTACTTCCTCGTTCTCTTCATCTTGGTGTGTCCCACTTGTGGATGCTTCCATGTTAACTCTTGGTTCACCTTGTCGTGAGGTGGAAGCTTCCACTTGGACGGACGAGGTACTCTCCTTCACCTCCGTTGGACGAATCCTGCCAATAGGCAAGTCTTGGATTTCTTCTGAGGGGTCTTTGTCTCCTACATCAATTGGCAATTGCTCTACTTGCGAGCCGTTAGATTCAGCAAACTTTACATCTACCATCTCTTCAACCTTTCGGGTGAAATTGTTGTAGACACCGTAAGTGTGAGAGTTTGAGCCACAACCAAGTAGGAAACCCTCATGAGATTTAGGAGCAAATTTAGAATGATGATGCTTATCAAGAATATAGCACTTTGAGCCAAATACTCGAAAGTATCCAACTTGGGCTTTGTTACCGGTGAGAAGCTCGTATGCCGTCTTGCCGAGTAGCTTGTGAAGATACAAGCGATTTGTTGCATGACAAGTTGTCTCAACCGCTTCCGCCCAAAAGTGTTTTGGCGTCTTGTACTCATCAAGCATCATTCTCGCCATCTCAATAAGAGTCTGGTCTTCCTCTCAACAACTCCATTTTGTTGAGGCGTGTATGCGAGAACTCATGTGAAATCCCTTCTTCGTCAAGAAAGGTATCCACATTTGCGTTCTTGAACTCCGTTCCGTTGTCGCTGCGAACCTTCTTGATCTTCACTTCAAATTGATTTTGGGCCTTCGTAGCGAAGTTCTTGAAGATCTTTTGGACCTTCGATTTATCATCAAGAAAGAACACCCATGTAAATCTTGAAAAATCATCAACTATAACTAGACCAAATGAGTTTCCACTGAGACTTTTGTAGGCATTGGGACCAAAAAGATCCATTTGAAGTAGCTCGAGCGGTCTTCTCGTGGTCATGATGTTCTTCACGGGGTGGCTTCCTCCAACTTGTTTTCCTGCTTGACAGGCACTACACAATCTATCCTTGTCAAATATAACATCTTTCACTCCAAGGATATGATTCACCTTTAATAAGCTTATCAAGATTTCGCATGCCCACATGACCTAACCTTCTATGCCACAACCAACCTTTAGAGGATTTTGCAATTAAGAAAGTTCTAGGTTGAGCCTTTTTAGTGAAGTCAACAATGTAAAGATCACCACTACAAATACCGGTAAAGACCATATTATGATTATCTCTACGAAACACTTGGCCATCTACTTCAGTAAATAGGACATTGAAGCCAAAGTCGTGAAGTCTAGATACGGAAAGTAAATTGTAGCCAAGAGATTCAACGAGGATAACATTTTGTATGGAGCTATCATGTGAGATGGCCACCTTACCAAGGCCAACCACCTTACCCTTTGAGTTATCACCAAAGGTGACGTACTTTCGAGGGCCGTCGTTTTCAGCAAGCTCATGAAACATATCCTTATCTCCAGTCATGTGATCGGTACATCCACTATCAAGGACCCATTCCTTTCCTCCAGCCATGTATCCACGAAGATTAGCCATAAGACCAAAGTGTCTCATAGACTCATCGATATCAAAGTCACTATCATCCTCATCATAGTATCCATGTTCAACATCGTCTTGTAATGGACCTAGAGAGAGTGATTCATTAGATAAATGATCATCGCAATATTCATCTTTATGAATTCTAATGGCTTCGAAGATGATATTTCTAATGATTCCAACATCCCCTTTGGCACACATAAGATTAGTAAGCTCAAATAGACAATCACCAAACTTAGGATCATTGGAATTCATCTTACTCAAGGAAATAGACTTATGAAGATTTTCATCTAAGTTTTGCAAGGAATAGTTTGGACATCGTTCCTTGAGAAATCTCCATATAGTGTAGGCACAATCAAGAGTAGGCAAGCAACCAATCAAGTTTCTAGGCAAACCTCTAGTGATAAGATTAACAGTTCTAAGGTTGCGGATCATGTCAATAGACTCATCAAGGGTGGGATGCAAAGGATCAACATGGCGTGCAAAACGGCTAGTAATGTACTTGTTCAAATGATATTCATTGAAAATCACAAGCATCTCATTTTTCCACTCATGAAAGAACTCTCCATCAAGTATAGGCCTCTATGTCTAAGACTCCCCAACGTAGACTCATCCATCTTCCTACAACGGTGATTAAACCAAAGCAATGGAGACCAATGCTCTGATACCAATTGAATGGATCGAGAAGAGGTGTCTAGAGGGGGGTGATTAGACCCTCAACAAAGAAAAGTAGTAGTTTTTAATTTCTTCAAGTTAAGGTGGAGTTTTAGCACAAGTTTAAACATTCACAATACATTTCAAGCAAGCATGAGCAGCGGAAAGTAAAGCATGCAAGTTGCAAGAATGTAAAGGGATGGGATTGGAGTATGCAAACGCAATTGGAGACACGAAGATTTTTTCCGTGGTTCCGATAGGTGGTGCTATCGTACATCCACGTTGATGGAGACTTCAACCCACGAAGGGTAACGGCTAAGCGAGTCCACGGAGGCCTCCACCCACGAAGGGTCCACAAAGAAGCAACCTTGTCTATCCCACCATGGCCATCGCCCACGAAGGACTTGCCTCACTAGGGTAGATCATCACGAAGTAGGCGATCTCCTTGCCCGTACAAACTCCTTGGTTCAGCTCCACAATCTTGATGGAGGCTCCCAAGTGACACCTAACCAATCTAGGAGACACCACTCTCCAAAAGGTAATAGATGGTGTGTTGATGATGAACTCCTTGCTCTTGTGCTTCAAATGATAGTCTCCCCAACACTCAACTCTCTCACATAGATTTGGATTTGGTGGAAAGATGATTTGGGTGGAAAGCAACTTGGGGAAGGCTAGAGATCAAGATTCTTGTGGTTGGAATGGAATATCTTGGTCTCAACACATGAGTAGGTGGTTCTTTCTCAGAAAATGTATGCTGGAAGTGTAGGGACGTCCTGATGGCTCTCTCCACGAATGAAGAGTGGGTGGAGGGGTATATATAGCCTCCATACAAAATCTAGCCGTTACACACAATTTACCAAACTCGGTGGGACCGAATCATGAAACTCGGTCAGACCAATTTAGTTCAAAATGTGAATGTTAGGCTTTTCGGTGGGACCGATATGATCAACTCGGTAGGACCGATGTGCTAGGGTTATGGTAAAACCTCAACTCGATTTGACCGATTACACAAACTCGATGGGACCGATTTTGGTAATAAGCTAAACAGAGAGTTGGTCAGGCAAACTCGGTGGGACCGATTGCTTATCTCGGTCGGACTGAGATAATTGCAACAGGCAAGAGAGAGTTTGCAAGCCCATCTCGGTGAGACCGAGATCCCATCGGTGAGACCGAACTGATTAGGGTTTCTGGCAGTGGCTATGTCAAGTGAACTCGGTGGCGCCGGATAGATCAAATCGGTTGGGCCGAGTTTGACTTTTGGTTTGGGACATATGTGGATATGAGAAAGTGGTTGAGGGCTTTGGAGCATATCACTAAGCACTTTGAGCAAGAAAGCCATTAAGCAACACCTCATCCCCTTTAATAGTATTGGCTTCCCTATGGACTCAATGTGATCTTGGATCACTAAAATGAAAATGTAGAGTCTTGAGCTTTTAAGCTTTTGCCAATCTTCTATCCTTAGCATCTTGAAGGGGTTCCACATCCTCTTTTCCACACCACTCCACTGTTGAACTCATCCGAAATACACTAGGTAGAAGTATTAGTCAAACAAGAGATATGTTGACATTAATTACCAAAATCACCCAGGGAGCACTTGTGCTTTCAGCTATACACACGAGCTACTCCACCGCCGCCCGCCTCGGCTCGTCACAACGCGCGCGTGCCGTGGATTGCGGGAATGAGCTGAGCCGAAGCTTATTTTTGCCGGTCCGGAATGTGTCAATTAATCTCGGATTAATGTAGTGCATGTTGGGGAACACAGTATTTCAAAAATATTCCTACGATCATGCAAGATCTATCTAGGAGATGCATAACAACGAGACGGAAGAGTGTGTCCATGTACCCACGTAGACCGAAAGCGGAAGCGTTTAGTAACGCGGTTGATGTAGTTGAACGTCTTCATGAACCAATCGATCCAAGTACCAAACGTACGGCACCTCCGTGTTCAGCACGATGACGTCCCTCGAGCTCTTGATCCAGTTGAGGACGAGGGAGAGTTCCGTCATCACGACGGTGTGGCGACGGTGATGATGAAGTTACTAGCGCAGGGCTTCATCTAAGCACTACGACGATATGACCGAGGTGTTAAACTATGGAGGGGGCACCGCACACAACTAAGAGATTGTCTGTTGTGCTTTGGGGTGTGTCGTGGAAGTGTCACGGCAGATGTCCTCATGGAAGGACTTCGTTGCGGAGCCATTGCGACGAGGTTAGCTTAAAGGGCTTAAACGGGATAAAGGACGCGAGGAGTTTATACTGGTTCGGCCCCTTGCGGTGAAGGTAAAGGCCTAATCCAGTTTGAGGTGGTATTGCTAGGGTTTCGTTGACCAGGGAGCGAATACGCTTTGCCTGGCTCTTGACTTGTTGTTTCTTGCCCTAAGCCGCTGCCGGGTCGACCCTTATATACACGGGTTGACGCCCTGCGGCCTACAGAGTCCCGGCCGGCTCATATAACGTGTCCGGCTCGGTGACTTATCTTACGTGCCTTACAATGCAAGTTTACATATACATGGCGGTTTATACTCTTGGGCCTTAAGCCGCCTTCGAGTGTGGGCCCTCTAACAAGCCTGTCTATGAACCGCCATCTTAATATACTCTTGGGCTTCATTGAGATGAACCGCCATAGGGATGACCCGGCTCCTCCTGGGCGGGTCATATCTAATAGTCATATCCCCAACATTAGGCCCCAGGTTGATTTGAACTTGTTCATGTCAATCTTCAACACTTAGAAAAATCCTTCTTCGTCTTACTGTGAAATATTGTAACCCGCCATGACATCATCTCCGGAAATTGTGGTAACCCGCCGTGACGTCACCTGCAATTAATGCTTCACGGGACCCAAATCTTAATAAATCTCTTTCTTTACTGTCCCTCCGAAAATCGAGGCACCCACGCCGTCGCTTATCCATTTTTCTGCCTCCTCAATTCTCGCGCCTGTCGTTTGTCCTTCCAGCCCTATAAATAAGACCATGGACTCTCCTTTCATTCCCCCCCTTTTCCTTCTCGCCTTATTCTTCTTCCTCACGACGCACCAGCCCGCACGAGCTCCGCCACCGTCGACCTTCGTCCCATTCGTCAACTCTGGCCGCTGCATCACCCTGAATGGATCAGAAAACACAGTGGCGCCTCTCCGCTGTTTCATCTGCATCAGTAAGTCCTCCTTTTCTTTGCCATAGATCTGTCATTAGGATTTCAGTGTTCATCGGTGTTTGATACGTCCATTTTGCATCATGCTTTTATATCGATATTTATTGCATTATGGGCTGTTATTACACGTTATGTCACAATACTTATGCCTATTCTCTCATATTTTACAAGGTTTACATAAAGAGGGAGAATGCCGGCAGCTGGAATTCTGGGCTGGAAAAGGAGCAAATATTAGAGACCTATTCTGCACAACTCCAAAAGTCCTGAAACTCCACAGAAGTTATCTTTGGAAATAATAAAAAATACTGAGCGAAGAAAATACCAGAGGGGGCCCACACCCTGGCCACGAGGGTAGGGGCACGCCCTACCCCCTGGGCGCGCCCCCTGCCTCGTGGGCCCCCTGGCAGGCCTCGGGTGCCCATCTTCTGCTATATGAAGTCTTTCGTCCGAGAAAAAATCATAAGCAAGCTTACGGGACGAAACTCCACCGCCACGAGGCGGAACCTTGGCGGAACCAATCTAGGGCTCCGGCAGAGATGTTCTGCCGGGGACACTTCCCTCCAGGAGGGGGAAATCATCGCCATCGTCATCACCAACGATCCTCTCATCGGGAGGGGGCCAATCTCCATCAACATCTTCACCAGCACCATCTCCTCTCAAACCCTAGTTCATCTCTTGTATCCAATCTTTGTCCCAAAGCCTCAGATTGGTACCTGTAGGTTGCTAGTAGTATTGATTACTCCTTGTAGTTGATGCTAGTTGGTTTATTTGGTGGAAGATTATATGTTCAGATCCATTATGCATATTAATACCCCTCTGATTATGAACATGAATATGATTTGTGAGTAGTTACGTTTGTTCCTGAGGACATGGGAGAAGTCTTGCTATTAGTAGTTATGTGAATTTGGTATTCGTTCGATATTTTGATGAGATGTATGTTGTCTCTCCTCTAGTGGTGTCATGTGAACATCGACTACATGACACTTCACCATTGTTTGGTCCTAGAGGAAGGCACTGGGAAGTAATAAGTAGATGATGGGTTGCTAGAGTGACAGAAGCTTAAACCCTAGTTTATGCGTTGCTTCGTAAGGGGCTGATTTGGATCCATATGTTTCATGCTATGGTTAGGTTTACCTTAATACTTCTTTTGTAGTTGCGGATGCTTGCAATAGGAGTTAATCATAAGTGGGATGCTTGTCCAAGTAAGGACAGCACCAAAGCACCGGTCCACCCACATATCAAATTATCAAAGTACCGAATGCGAATCATATGAACGTGATGAAAACTAGCTTGACGATAATTCCCATGTGTCCTCGGCAGCGCTTTTCTCTATATAAGAGTTTGTCCAGGCTTGTCCTTTGCTACAAAAAGGATTGGGCCATCTTGCTGCACTTTATTTACACTTGTTACTTGCTGCCCGTTACAAATTACCTTATCACAAAACTATCTTTTACCGATAATTCTAGTGCTTGCAGAGAATACCTTGCTGAAAACCGCTTATCATTTCCTTCTGCTCCTCGTTGGGTTCGACACTCTTACTTATCGAAAGGACTACGATAGATCCCCTATACTTGTGGGTCATCAAGACTCTTTTCTGGCGCCGTTGCCGGGGAGTGAAGCGCCTTTGGTAGGTGGAATTTGGTAAGGAAAAATTTATATAGTGTGCTGAAATTTACTGTCACTTGTTACTATGGAAAGTAATCCTTTGAGGGGCTTGTTCGGGGTATCTTCACCCCGATCGGTAGAGCAAATAGTTGCTCCTCAACCTACTGAACCTATTGAAAATGTTTACTTTGAAATTCCTTCGGGTATGATAGAGAAACTTCTAGCTAATCCTTTTGCAGGAGATGGAACATTGCATCCCGATTTACACTTAATCTATGTGGATGAAGTTTGTGGATTATTTAAGCTTGCAGGTATGCCCGATGATGTTATCAAGAAGAAGGTCTTCCCTTTATCTTTGAAGGGAGATGCATTGACATGGTATAGGCTATGTGATGATATGGGATCATGGGACTACAAGCGATTGAAATTGGAATTTCATCAGAAGTTTTATCATATGCATCTTGTTCATCGTGATCATAACTATATATATAATTTTTGGCCTCGCGAAGGAGAAAGCATCGCTCAAGCTTGGGGGAGGCTTAAGTCAATGTTATATTCATGCCCCAATCATGAGCTCTCAAGAGAAATGATTATTCAAAAATTTATGCTCGGCTTTCTGACAACAATCGCTCCATGCTCGATACTTCTTGTACTGGTTCTTTTATGATGAAGACTATTGAATTCAAATGGGATTTATTGGAAAGAATTAAATGCAACTCTGAAGATTGGGACCTCGACGAAGGTAAGGAGTCAGGTATAACACCTACGTTTGATTGTGTTAAGTCTTTTATGGATACCGATGTTTTCCGTAAATTTAGCACTAAATATGGACTTGACTCTGAGATAGTAGCTTCTTTTTGTGAATCCTTTGCTACTCATGTTGATCTCCCTAAGGAGAAGTGGTTTAAATATCACCCTCCCATAGAAGTAAAAGTAGTTGAACCTATTAAAGTTGAAGAAAAGACTATCACTTATAATGATCCTATTGTCCCTACTGCTTATGTTGAGAAACCACCTTTTCCTATTAGAATAAAGGATCATGCTAAAGCTTCAACTATGGTTCGTAAAAGTAATATTAGAACTTATACACCTCCTGAGCAAGTTAAAGTTGAACCTAATATTGCTATTGTTAAAGATCTCTTGGCTGATAATATCGATGGGCATGTTATTTATTTCTGTGAGGAAACTGCTAGAATTGCTAAGCCTGGTGCTAAAGATAAACATAGACCTGCGGTAGGCATGCCTGTTATTTCTGTTAAAATAGGAGATCATTTTTATCATGGCTTGTGTGATATGGGTGTTAGTGCTAGTGCAATACCTATTTCTTTATATCAAGAAATTATGCATGATATTGCACCTATTGAGATAGAAGAAATTGATGTCACCATTAAGCTTGCCAATAGAGATACTATTTCACCAATTGGGATTGTTAGAGATGTTGAAGTCTTGTGTGGGAAAGCTAAATATCCTGCTGATTTTCTTGTTCTTGGTTCCCCACAAGATAGCTTTTGTCCCATTATATTTGGTAGACCCTTCTTGAATACTGTTAATGCTAGGATAGACTGCGAAAAGGATGTTGTTACTATTGGTTTGGATGATATGTCTCATGAGTTTAATTTTTCTAAATTTCGTAGACAACCCTGTGATGAAGAATTGCCTAGTAAGGATGAAATTATTGGTCTTGCTTCTATTGTCGTGCCTCCTAATGAACCTTTAGAACAATATTTGCTAGACCATGAAAATGATATGTTTATCAATGAAAGAAGGGAAATAGATGAAGTATTCTTTAAAACAGGGACCTATTCTGAAACACAATTTGTTTGTTGAAATCCTAGGGGATCCTCCTCCACCCAAGGGTGATCCCGTGTTTGAGCTTAAACCATTGCCTGATACTCTTAAATATGCTTATCTTGATGAAAAAAAAAGATATATCCTGTTATTATTAGTGCTAACCTTTCAGAGCATGAGGAAGAGAAATTATTGAAAACTCTGAAGAAGCACCGTGCTGCTATTGGATGTACTCTTGATGATCTTAAGGGCATTAGTCCCACTCTATGTCAACACAAAATAAATTTGGAGAAAGATGCCAAACTAGTTATTGACCACCAACGATGGCTAAATCCTAAGATGAAAGAAGTGGTGAGAAAGGAAATATTAAAGCTCCTTGAGGCAGGTATAATTTATCCCGTAGTTGATAGTC
This sequence comes from Triticum aestivum, assembly GCF_018294505.1. NCBI lineage: Eukaryota > Viridiplantae > Streptophyta > Magnoliopsida > Poales > Poaceae > Triticum > Triticum aestivum. The sequence goes on from NC_057799.1 coordinate 86,033,329, forward strand.
AGTGGGTAAGTCCTGTCCATTGTGTCCCTAAGAAGGGAGGTATTACTGTCGTTCCTAATGATAAAGATGAATTGATTCCGCAAAGAATTATTACAGGTGATAGGATGGTAATTGATTTCCGCAAATTAAATAAAGCTACTAAAAATGATCATTACCCCTTGCCATTCATTGATCAAATGCTAGAAAGATTATCCAAACACACACATTTTTGCTTTCTAGATGGTTATTCTGGTTTCTCTCAAATACCTGTGTCAGCTGATCATCAAGCAAAGACCACTTTTACTTGCCCTTTCGGTACTTCTGCTTATAGACGTATGCCTTTTGGTTTATGTAATGCACCTGCTACCTTTCAAAGATGCATGATGGCTATATTCTATGATTTTTGTGAAAAGATTTGTGAGGTTTTCATGGACGATTTCTCCGTTTATGGATCCTCTTTTGATGATTGCTTGAGCAACCTTGATCGAGTTTTGCAGAGATGTGAAGAAACTAACCTTGTCTTGAATTGGGGGAAATGCCAATTTATGGTTAATGAAGGCATTGTCTTGGGACATAAAATTTATGAAAGAGGTATTGAAGTTGATAAAGCTAAAGTTGATGCTATTGAAAAGATGTCGTGTCCTAAGGACATCAAAGGTATAAGAAGTTTCCTTGGTCATGCCGGTTTTTATAGGCGGTTCATTAAGGACTTCTCAAAAAGTTCTCGGCCTCTGACTAATCTATTACAAAAAGATATCCCTTTTGTTTTTGATGATGATTGTGTAGAAGCATTTGAAATACTTAAGAAAGCATTGATTTCTGCACCTATTGTTCAGCCACCCGACTGGAATTTACCCTTTGAAATTATGTGTGATGCTAGTGATTATGATGTAGGCGTTGTACTAGGGCAAAGGGTTGATAAGAAACTAAATGTTATTCAATATGCTAGTAAAACTCTAGACAATGCCCAGAGAAATTATGCTACTACTGAAAAGGAATTCTTAGCAGTTGTTTTTGCTTGTGATAAGTTCAGACCTTATATTGTTGATTCTAAAGTAACTATTCACACTGATCATGCTGCTATTAAATACCTTATGGAAAAGAAAGATGCTAAGCCTAGACTTATTAGATGGGTTCTCTTGCTACAAGAATTTGATTTGCATATTATTGATAGAAAGGGAGCTGAGAACCCCATTGCAGACAACTTGTCTAGGTTAGAGAATGTTCTTGATGACCCACTACCTATTGATGATAGCTTTCCTGATGAACAATTAGCTGTCATAAATACTTCTCGTACTGCTCCATGGTATGCTGATTATGCTAATTACATTGTTGCTAAATTTATGCCACCTAGTTTCACATACCAGCAAAAGAAAAAGGTTTTATATGATTTGAGACATTACTTTTGGGATGACCCACATCTTTATAAAGAAGGGGTAGATGGTGTTATTAGACGTTGTGTACCTGAGCATGAACAGGAACAGATCCTATGCAAGTGTCACTCCGGGGCTTATGGAGGACACCACGCTGGAGATAGAACTACACATAAGGTATTACAATCCGGTTTTTATTGGCCTACTCTCTTCAAGGATGCTCGTAAGTTTTTTTAATCTTGTGATGAATGTCAAAGAATTGGTAATATTAGTAGACGTTAGGAAATGCCTATGAATTATTCACTTGTTATCGAACCATTCGATGTTTGGGGCTTTGATTATATGGGACCATTTTCTTCCTCTAATGGGTATACACATATTTTAGTTGCCGTTGATTACGTTACTAAGTGGGTAGAAGCTATTCCAACTAGTAGTGCTGATCATAACACCTCTATTAAGATGCTTAAAGAAATTATTTTCTGAGGTTTGGAGTCCCTAGATATTTAATGACTGATGGTGGTTCATATTTTATTCATGGTGCTTTTCATAAAATGCTTGCTAGGTATGATGTTAATCATAGAATTGCATCTCCTTATCACCCACAGTCTAGTGGTCAAGTAGAATTGAGTAACAGAGAGCTCAAATTAATTTTGCAAAAGACTGTTAATAGATCTAGAAAGAATTGGTCCAAGAAACTTGATGATGCATTATGGGCCTATAGAACTGCATATAAAAATCCTATGGGTATGTCTCCGTATAAAATGGTTTATGGAAAAGCATGTCACTTACCTCTCGAATTAGAACATAAGGCATATTGGGCCATTAAAGAGCTCAATTATGATTTCAAACTTGCCGGGGAGAAGAGGTTATTTGACATTAGCTCACTTGATGAATGGTGAACCCAGGCCTATGAGAATGCCAAGTTGTTTAAAGAAAAAGTTAAAAGATGGCATGACAAAAGGATACAAAAGTGTGAGTTTAATATAGGTGATTATGTGTTGCTATACAACTCTCGTTTAAGATTTTTTGCAGGAAAACTTCTCTCTAAATGGGAAGGCCCTTACGTTATCGAGGAGGTCTACCGTTCCGGTGCTATAAAAATCAACAACTTCGAAGGCACAAATCCAAAGGTGGTGAACGGTCAAAGAATCAAACATTATATCTCAGGTAATCCCATAAATGTTGAAACCAATATTATTGAAACCATAACCCCGGAGGAATACATAAGAGACACTTTCCAGAACGTTTCAGACTCCGAAAAGGAATAGGTACGTGGTACGGTAAGTAAACCGACTCCAAAACAGTTCTAATGGCAATTTTTCTCCGTTTTGGAATATTTAAGAAAGTAAGAAAATAAGAAGCAGTCCGGGAAGGACACGAGGCTTCCACGAGGGTGGGAGGCGCGCCCTACCCCCTGGGCGCGCCCCCTGCCTCGTGGGCACCTCGTGTGCTCTCCGGACTCCGTTTTCTTGCACGATACTTCTTTTGGTCGGTAAAAATTCACTATATAATCTCCCGAAGGTTTTGACCACCGTATCACGCAAATATCCTCTATTTTCGTTTCGAGCTGTTTTTCTGACAGATCTAGATCACCATGACGTCTCCAAGCGCCCCGAAGGACAAGTTCTTCGTGAAGGTCATCAAACCCTACCTCGCGGAGGTGCTGCAACACCCTCAAACCATTGAGATGCGTGATGGGTTGCTGCACATCCGCGATGTTGAGGGACCAAGGAGGACCGGAAGCGTGGAGACGAGGCTCGAAGCAATGGAACAACAAGTTTTCAAGTGCCAGGGGATGGTGGAACATGGACTCAACGCCAACCACATGATGATCGCGGAGTTCACCAACAACCACAAGCTGGATGCCAATAACATTGGGGAAACCATCTTCAAGCATCACGAGAAGATTGAGCATCTCCAAGCCCAAATCTATGACCTGCAAAACCAAAACTGTGAGTATGAATATAGATTCAAGAGGATGAGTTTGGCTGCAGATTTGAGGATCCCGGAGACTCGATCATCCTTCTATGATGGTGAGCCTATGCCTTGGAAGATGGACGATAAGCCCACATCATCAACAACTCCACCATCTTCTTCAACAGCAAAGGAGATATAATCACATGGGTATGGGCACTCCCCTTGGCAACTGCCATGCTTGGGGGAGGTGCCCCGGTATCGTATCACCATCACACTCCTATCTTTACCATTTTTCTTAGTTCGATCCTTTTGGTAATATCTTGATCTAGTAGCATAAATTTTTAGTATGATTTAGGTTCGAGTTTTGAGTTTTGCTTTATGATCCCTCTATGTAATCGAGTCCGTGAGCTATATAATAAAGATTAGTGTTGAGTCAAGGGCTTGATTATCTTGCTATGCTCTTGAGGGAATAAAAGAAAAAGAAAGAATAAAAAGAAACAAAGAGATCATATTGATCTTATGGAGAGTAATGACTTCACATATAAAGAGTATGATGATTAAAAGTTGTTGAGAGTTGACAAACATAGTTTTGGTCATCGTTGCAATTAATAGGAAGTAATAAAGAAAGAGAGGTTTCACATATAAATATACTATCTTGGACATCTTTTATGATTGTGAGCACTCATTAAAGTATGACATGCTAAAGAGTTGATGTTGGACAAGGAAGACAACGTAACGGGTTATATTTTCTTATATCTAAAATAAAGTATATTGTCATGGATCATCCAACATGTTGAGCTTGCCTTTCTCCCTCATGCTAGCCAAATTCTTTGCACCAAGTAGAGATACTACTTGTGCTTCCAAATACCCTTAAGCCCAGTTTTGCCATGAGAGTCCACCATATCTACCAATGGATTGAGTAAGGTCCTTCAAGTAAGTTGTCATAGGTGCAAGCAATAAAAATTTCTCTCTAAATATGTATGATTTATTAGTATGGAGAAAATAAGATTTATACGATCTTGTGATGTGGAAGAAATAAAAGCGACGGACTGCATAATAAAGGTCCATATCACAAGTGGCAATATAAAGTGACGTTCTTTTGCATTAAGATTTCGTGCATCCAACCATAAAAGCGCATGACAACCTCTGCTTCCCTCTGCGAAGGGCCTATCTTTTACTTTTACCTTATGCAAGCACATTGTATTGGAAAGATCCTGATATATATATCCAATTGGATGTAAGTTAGCATGAACTATTATTGTTGACATTACCGTTGAGGTAAAAGGTTGGGAGGCGAAACTTTAAGCCCCTATCTTTCGCTGTGTTCGATTAAAACTCCATACCCATAAGTATTGCGTGAGTGTTAGCAATTGTGAAAGACTAAATGATAGTTGAGTATGTGGACTTGCTGAAAAGCTCTTATATTGACTCTTTCTGATGTTATGATAAATTGCAATTGCCTCAATGACTGAGATTATAGTTTGTTAGTTCTCAATGAAGTTTCTGATTCATACTTGACATTGTGACTAGATTATTACTTGAGCATAAGAAATCATATGACAATATCTATTTATGTTTCTGTTATAAGAATGATCATGATGCCCTCATGTCCGTATTTTATTTTATCGACACCTCTACCTCTAAACATGTGGACATATTTATCGTTATCGGCTTCCGCTTGAGGACAGGCGAGGTCTAAGCTTGGGGGAGTTAATAATTCCATTTTGCATCATGCTTTTATATCGATATTTATTGCATTATGGGCTATTATTACACATTATGTCACAATACTTATGCCTATTCTCTCATATTTTACAAGGTTTACATAAAGAGGGAGAATGCCGGCAGCTGGAATTCTGGGCTGGAAAAGGAGCAAATATTATAGACCTATTCTGCACAACTCCAAAAGTCCTGAAACTCCACGGAAGTTATTTTTGGAAATAATAAAAAATACTGAGCGAAGAAAATACCAGAGGGGGCCCACACCCTGGCCACGAGGGTGGGGGCACGCCCTACCCCCCCCCCCCCCGGGCGCGCCCCCCTGCCTCGTGGTCCCCCTGGCAGGCCTCCAGTGCCCATCTTCTACTATATGAAGTCTTTCGTCCGAGAAAAAATCTTAAGCAAGCTTACGGGACGAAACTCCGCCGCCACGAGGCGGAACCTTGGCGGAACCAATCTAGGGCTCCGGCAGAGCTGTTCTGCCGGGAAAAATCCCTCCTGGAGGGGGAAATCATCACCATCGTCATCACCAACAATCCTCTCATCGGGAGGGGGCCAATCTCCATCAACATCTTCACCAGCACCATCTCCTCTCAAACCCTAGTTCATCTCTTGTATCCAATCTTTGTCCCAAAGCCTCAGATTGGTACCTATAGGTTGCTAGTAGTGTTGATTACTCCTTATAGTTGATGCTAGTTGGTTTATTTGGTGGAAGATTATATGTTCAGATCCATTATGCATATTAATACCCCTCTGATTATGAACATGAATATGATTTGTGAGTAGTTATGTTTGTTCCTAAGGACATGGGAGAAGTCTTGCTATTAGTAGTCATGTGAATTTGGTATTCATTCGATATTTTGATGAGATGTATGTTGTCTCTCCTCTAGTGGTGTGATGTGAACGTCGACTACATGACACTTCACAATTGTTTGGGCCTAGAGGAAGGCACGGGGATGTAATAAGTAGATGATGGGTTGCTAGAGTGACAGAAGCTTAGACCCTAGTTTATGTGTTGCTTCGTAAGGGGCTGATTTGGATCCATATGTTTCATGCTATGGTTAGGTTTACCTTAATACTTCTTTTGTAGTTGCGGATGCTTGCAATAGGAGTTAATCATAAGTGGGATGCTTGTCCAAGTAAGGACAGCACCCAAGCACCGGTCCACCGACATATCAAATTATCAAAGTACCGAACGCGAATCATATGAACGTGATGAAAACTAGCTTGATGATAATTCCCATGTGTCCTCGGGAGCGCTTTTCTCTATATAAGAGTTTGTCCAGGCTTGCCCTTTGCTATAAAAAGTATTGGGCCATCTTGCTGCACTTTATTTACACTTGTTACTTGCTACCCGTTACAAATTACCTTATCACAGAACTATCTGTTACCGATAATTTCAGTGCTTGCAGAGAATACCTTGCTGAAAACCGCTTATCATTTCCTTCTGCTCCTTGTTGGGTTCGACACTCTTACTTATCGAAAGGACTACGATAGACCCCCCCTATACTTGTGGGTCATCAGTGGTCGTTGCTGCCCTTCTTTTTTCTTGCTTAGATCCATGGATTCGATCCAAAAAACCAGATAAATCTTGCGCGGCAGTAGGTTTAGCACCTGTTTTTGACACTAGAGCACATCCTCATCGCAAGAGATCTCCTTTGGAGCACCTCTGTTTTTCTGTTGTCGCCTCTGTAGGTTTAGAATTTATTTCTTTTTTCTGAACAGTTGCAGATCTGAACTTATAGCCTTAATCTATGGAATCTGTTTGCCCAACACTTAGTAGAATTTTGCTCTTTTGTCGGATTTTGAATACTTGTACGTGTCATGGCGGCTTACATGTCCGGCTTATAATTAACCATATGTCATTAGTCCTCACTTAAGCCGCCATTCTGAATGTGTGCTGTAACTGTTAACTTTTGATTTCATCAGCTAACTTGAACCGGCAAAATTTTCCTTTCCTTTAGGCTTTCTGTCTTTCACAATGCCGCCAAAGACTGTCTATACATGCAATTGGGTCCCCTCCATCGTCACTGAGGGCACATTTAAAGATTTTATCAAAGTTGGGTACCTACCCGCAAAGAGTGTCATGCATTACCGTGCTCCTGACCCGGGCGAAGAAAGACCTCAGCCGAAGGATGACGAAGTCATCGTTTTTACTGACCACATGAACCGGGGCTTCTCGCCGCCCGGCTCTAAATTCTTCCAGGACATTCTGCACTTTTTCCAGCTCCATCCTCAAGACATTGGACCCAATTCCGTGTCAAATATCTGCAACTTTCAAGTCTTCTGTGAAGTATACCTTCAAGAGGAGCCCCGTGTTGATCTTTTTAGAGAGTATTTTTACTTGAACCGCCAGACTGAGTTCACGAACGGCCCTAGCTTGGAGCTCGGCGGGATATCAATTCAACGCAGAAGAGATGCCATCTTCCCTTATGCCTGGTTGCCGAGTCACCCAAAAGATTGGAACTAGACGTGGTTTTATTGCAAAGATACTTCTCCTGCTGGCGAGAATCCACTGTCGGGTTACCGTGTCGAGCGCCTAGACCCAAAGCGCAATCTTCCTGAAAAACTTACCGCTGCTGAACGGAAGAAAATTGCTCCTACCATTGTGAAGGTTAAGACACTGCTAGGAAATGGGCTAACTGGCGTTGATTTAGTCAGGTGTTGGGCTTCTTGGCAGATCATTCCCTTCAGTCGCCACACCGGCTTAGTGTGCACTTACACTGGTGGTGTAAAGGATCCACTGCGCCACAGCTCTGCACCATTAACTAACGCAGCAATAGATGAGATGGTTAAGTCCCTTTTGAATGAAGATCCAGAAGATTGCACTAAAGTAGGCCTGGCTCCTTTCTGCAAACTTAACCCGCCACCAGATGTGAGTCTCTAAACTTTCTTACTTTTACCTCATTATTCCAATACCTTATTAACTCAACTTTTGATGACCTTTACAGGCTAAATCTGATTTTTGGAAGACGGAGTATGATCATGAGGCTGCTAAGAAGGCCAGGGCTGCCAAGAAAGCCACCAAGAAAACCGCCAAGAAGACCACCAAGAAGAAAAAGAAACCCAGTGCCTCTGAACTGCTGAATCTGGACGACACCTCTGAGTCGGAGGTAGCCATTGATTCTCTTGGCTCGTTTTTCAATCATCTTATTGACTCTGACTATTACCAGGATGACACGGGAGCCAGCCAAGCAGCTGAAGAAGAGGTAACTATAATTTCCTCCGGCTCAGACTCTTTGCCAAGACAGAAACTTCGACAAGTAACCCGGAAAGTAAGGTTTTCACACCCCTTGGCTTATTTAGATCCTCACTTTCTTTTGAAGCAACAGCAACATGAGAACCGACGTCAGACCCGGACCAGTGGAGGTGAAGAATTGTCCTCCGGCTTACCAAACACTCCTGCTCCTCAAAAATGGCAAAACGAGGTTCTTGTTAACTTACTTCTTTGACCTGTTGGCGGGTCTTATTTATCCATCACTTAACTCTGTTGATGATCATTTATCAGGAACTTGCTCGTTCTTCCTCTGGTGACTCATCGCAAACCGAGTTGCCGGCTTTCAAGACTGCCCCTGGGTAATGATAATCACTTCTTACTCTGCACCTCTTTATATTCTGATAACTATACTGATTTGCCATAATCCATGCAGGGGACAAGCAAAGCCTAACAAAAAGGCAAAGGTGACCAAGCCAACTGAGGCACCTGAAGTTGCTGAGTCGGAGCAGCAAATCTCTGCTCTTGAAGCTTCTGACAAACAGCCAGAGGAAACTATCACTGACGCTCTGCCTGAGATTCCGGATCTCTGTGTTGATGACACTACTATTAATCCTTCAAATCCTGCACCATCCAGCTCACTTAAGCCGTCGGAGACTCATAATGATGACGTGTTGATTACTGGCACCGGCTGTGTAGAGCCGGGAAATCCAATAGCCTTAGCTAAGCATACTGCCAAGCAAGAGGTTATTGAGAGGCAGAAGATGAAGTTTGACGTCTCCCATTATACGCAACTGAGCAGCAGTGAGATCCTCTCTGGTTACGTCAGCCAAGTACACTCCAGCCGCAATCTTGAAGTTGACATGGTGAAACAATGCACCAAAAATATGAGGTATAACTTCCAGCTTTGAATAATTTATGTATATCCTGCCAGCCCCCAAGTCTACTGGTTATGATAAGATTGAATAGGCTGTAGACTTAGAAGAATCTATAAACTTCTGTCCTAGAATCCCTCCAAGTCCGGTTTAAATATAAATCGGATGTTTAAGCAGTTTAAGCTTTGCATCCGTAGTCCCCAAGGGCCGGTTTAATCAGCATGAATGAGCCGGTCCTATTTATCATTGTGTAAGAAAAGAGAGCTTAGTCTGCATAGCCCCCATGAGTCGGTTGGGTCTGTTTACAGCACATCCGGCTCATTATGAAGAAAATACAAGCGATACGCATTAGCCCCCAAGTGCCAAGTAGTCTTGCTTGCAAAGTGGTTGGGACTTTAGTTATAAGAGCCATTTTCCTTGAAAATTTTCTTTCACTGACATTAGCCCCCAAGTGTCAAGTGTTGTTGCTTGCAAAAGACTTGGGACTTATATTCTTGTAACCTTGATATAAATGTTGATAATTCTGTACTTCATACAGGCTGCTATTGCTGAACTGGGGTCTCAATTAAACGACGCAAAGACCCGGCTGGGGACTCAGGAAACTGAGACCCGAAAAGCTGAGTCAAAGTTCCAGTTTAGCGTGGCTGAGTCGGAAAAGCTGAAGACTAGTTTTGAGGCAGAGAAGAAGACTTGGGCTGAAGAAAAGACTGCTTTAATGCAGCGGGCTGAGAAACCAAAGGCGGCTCTTCATGAGGTCACCACTGAGCTCACCGGCTTAAAACGCCGTGTATCTCAAATGGTTTCTGCTATCTTTGGTGATTCGCCTTGATAATTATCAAAAGTGGATTTTTGTTGTGATCATATAACCCACCATTAACCAATCTGTCATATATCCAGGTCCCAGGAGCAGCAACCTCAATCAAGACATGCTTGTGAAGCAGAAAGCTGTCTATACACTTGTTGAACAGCTGTACACTGGAACTCAGCATGCCCTGGCCAAAATTTCTCCAACTAATCAAGCTCCTAAGCTTTTGATAGATGTCTTAAAAAGCTCTCTATGATGCCTGCCAGGTTCGATGAGATGAAGCGATCATCTGCAAGAGTCGGCGCTGTGACAGCTTTGAGCCGGGCAAAAGCATGGGTACCGAAATTAGAGTCGGCTGATGTAGCCACTGGATACCCAAGCTTAAAAGAGGATGGTACTCCTTTTGACCAAAATGACTTTGCAGCCTATGTGAAGGAAATTCGTCCAATGGCCACCCAGATTGCCAATGATTTAGACATTTCAAAGTACCATCCGGCTTATGACAAGCAAAATCAGAAGATGCCTACACCGGCTTACAGAGTGATGGATTTGATCCCTCCAATCCGTAAGCATACTTTTGCCCCTGAAGTTGAACCGTCTGATCTTATAGATGATGAAGCTGAATTTCAAGCTTTATCTGGCATCGATTGGTCATCACCTGATTTTCAGACGGCGGAGAAGGACGAAGAACCGGAGAAGGATGATCCGGAAGCCTCCAATCAGTGAAGCAAAGAAGAATAAACCGCCAGGCGGTTTATATATTAATCCTTCAAAACACTTGATCTTATTTGACTCGTGGAGTCATGTAATAGGGTAGTAAAAAACTTGGGCCTGCCGTACCATCGTGCACGTTTCTGTTTTTGCGCAATACTGCTGATCCGCCGGTTTAAAAAACCTTTATGGGTATGATAGCCTTTGATTTATGCAGATCTGGTCGATTAATATCCTGCACACAAAGAAAATACAAGCTCCCTGGCGGCTTACCGCCAGGCGGGTCATAATACCCAATTGAAGCCGCTGGGGACAAATAGTCCATAACCAGGGCTAGTCTGACCGTAATGTTTAACATAAAATATCATACCTGTGGCTGTACGCCTAGACTGCCGGTTGAGCAACCTTATGTAGTGAGAGCGGTAGAGCCGTAATTGTAAACATAAGAGTATGATACTCTGGCGACTTAGAGTCTGCCATTTTGGCGGGTTATAGAGACCCAAAAGATGCTTCAAATATGAGCCGTAAGTGGGGCAGCTGGGCCCGACTTGTAAAAAAGACCAGAAGTCAAAGAAGAAATCTTCGAATGAAAAATCAAAAGAAATTCGAGGCTTTTGTGGGCTGCCAAGCCAAAGTGTCTTATTCAATGAAACTAGCCTGTGCCACTTGATTGTTCGTGCGTTCCGTGATCTTGACTCACAGTGTGCCCAATCGACATTTGAACCCTAGATAAAGTCTGGTCTTGCTCAAAGACTTATCAGGAGTACGCGGGGCCAGAGTAACAGCGTCACGGGCCGATTTATCCAAGTTTCAAGGAAGGCGGCTTATGAAGCCTGGATCTATCCTCACAATCTGCAAACCATGCTCTTGCATGACAAGCCGCCGTTTGAACCTTAATGAGCTTAGATATTGGTCGAATACGCCGTAAGATTGATCGTTTAAGAGTTCGACGGGTCAATCGGGATTACCCGATGGAGTTGAAGCAGCTGGCTACAGGTAGGATGACCCGGAAAGGTTATGTCCTCTTTGGTCGAATACGCCAATGTTTGGACAAACCTAGTCAAGAGGGTAGTAACGCTATGTTCTCTTTGGTCGAATACGCCTATGTTTGAACAGGAAGCCCCCAAGTGACATACTGACAAGTGTGGCGTTGAGCCGGTCAAGAGGGTACCGACAGCTATGATTCGAATACGATCAGGAAGCCCCCAAGTGACACACTGACGAATTGCGCTTTACTAGGGACCTATGTTTGAGCTGTGCTGTGCATTGATACGTCTCCGTCGTATCTATAATTTTTCATTGTTCCATGCCAATATTCTACAACTTTCATATACTTTTGGCAACTTTTGATACTATTTTTGGGACTAACCTATTGATCCAGTGCCAGTTCCTGTCTATTGCATGTTTTTTGTTTCGTAGAAAACCCATATCAAATGGAGTCCAAACGGGATAAAAACTGATGGAGATTTTTTTGGAATATTTGTGATTTTTGGGAAGAAGAATCAACGCAATACGATGCCCGAGGGGGCCATGAGGCAGGGGCGCGCCCCAGGGGGTCCGGCGCGCCCTGGACCCTCGTGGCCACCCCGTAAGGCGGTTGGAGCCCTTCTTTCGCCGGAAGAAAGCTAATTTCCAGATAGAGATCGTATCCAAAATTCAGCCCAATCGGAGTTACGGATCTCCGGTTATAAAAGAAACGATGAAAGGGCAGAATCCAGAGCGCAGAAACAGAGAGAGACATATCCAATCTCGGAGGGGCTCTCGCCCCTCCCACACCATGGAGACCAAGGACCAGAGGGGAAACCCTTCTCCCATCTAGGGAGGAGGTCAAGGAAGAAGAAGAAGGAGGGGGCTCTCTCCCCCTCGCTTCCGGTGGTGTCGGAGTGCCACCGGGGGCCATCATCATCACCGCAATCTTCACCAACAACTTCACTGCCATCATCACCAACTCTTCCCCCCTCTATGCAGCGGTGTAACCCCTCTTTTACCTGCTGTAATCTCTACTTAAACATGGTGCTCAACGCTATATATTATTTCCCAATGATGTATGGCTATCCTATGATGTTTGAGTAGATCCATTTTGTCCTATGGGTTAATTGATGATTGTGATTGGTTTTGAGTTGCATGTTTTATTATTGGTGCTGTCCTATGGTGCTCCCCGTGTCGCGCAAGCGTGAGGGATTCCTGCTGTAGGGTTTGCAATATGTTCATGATTTACTTATGGTGGGTGGCATGAGTGACAGAAGCACATACCCGAGTAAGTAGGTTGTTTGCGTATGGGAATAAAGAGGACTTGATACTTTAATGCTATGGTTGGGTTTTACCTTAATGATCTTTAGTAGTTGCGGATGCTTGCTAGAGTTCCAATCATAAGTGCATATGATCCAAGTATAGAAAGTATGTTAGCTTATGCCTCTCCCTCATATAAAATTGCAATAACGATTACCGGTCTAGTTATCGATTGCCTAGGGACAAATAACTTTATCGTGAAAAAAAGCTCTTTACTAAAACTAATTTAGTTGTGTCTTTATCTAAACAACCCCTACTTTTTATTTACGTGCTCTTTACTATCTTGCAAACCTATCCAAAAACACCTACAAAATACTTCTAGTTTCATACTTGTTCTAGGTAAAGCGAACGTTAAGCGTGCGTAGAGTTGTATCGGTGGTCGATAGAACTTGAGGGAATATTTGTTCTACCTTTAGCTCCTCGTTGGGTTCGACACTCTTACTTATCGAAAGAGGCTACAATTGATCCCCTATACTTGTGGATTATCAAGACCTTTTTCTAGCGCCGTTGCCGGGGAGCCGTAGCGTGGGGTGAATATTCTCGTGTGTGCTTGTTTGCTTTATCACTAAGTAATTTTTATTTGCTGTTCTTAGTTGTTCTCTATCTTTAGTTATGGATATGGAACACGAAATACCAAAAAAATTAGGTGTACTTGCTGCTCATGGAGATGGGGAACCTCCTAAAACCCTCGATGCTCGTTATGTGATAGATATTACGTACTACTTTGATAATCCTGAGAAAACCCCATTCAATTTGGTAATGGGAGACACGTTGGATCAACGTGAATACTTTAGGGATTATCGCTTGACTCAAAAAGGGAAACTATTATGGGATCAAATCTATATGCTGAAGTGGTATTCTAGGCAACTATGCTTGAGATATGATTATACTTGTTGCTCTAGGATGAAGTCTCCACACCTTCCCTTTTCATGCAAATTTAATGATAATGAAACCTTGGCTTCTTATGCTAGAGGTATATATGATTACTATGATGTGGAACAAATAGAAGAATTTGTTGCTTTTATGGGTGCTTATGAAATTGAATCTGTATTTAAAGAGTGTGAAAATCTTTATGATGCTGTTTATAGACCTAAAAATTTAGCTATCCTTAAATATTGCTATGAGAATTATGAATACAATGCCGATATTGATGCATTTATTGAGAAAGTCTCCGCTGTCCAAGAAGAGACTAATATTTTGCAGGAGTCTATGGAAGAAGAAATTGATGAAACTGTGAGCTCATTGGATGAAAAAGATGAGGAGGAGAGCGAAGAACAAAAGGAGGAAGAGCGGATTGATCACCCGTGCCCACCTTCTAATGAGAGTAACTCTTCAACTCATACATTGTTTAATTTCCATCTGTGCTTACCGAAGGATGATTGCTATGATGACTGCTATGATCCCGTTGATTCTCTTGAAATATCCCTTTTTGATGATGCTTGCTATGCTTGTGGCCAAGATGCCAATATGAATTATGCTTATGGAGATGAACTTGCTATAGTTCCTTATCTTAAACATGAAATTGTTGCTATTGCACCCACGCATGATAGTCCTATTATCTTTTTGAACTATCCCAACTACACTATATCGGAGAAGTTTGCACTTATTAAGGATTATATTGATGGGTTGCCTTTTACCGTTGCACATGATGATTTTGATGAATATAATATGCATGTGCTTGCTGCTCCTACTTGCAAATATTATGAGAGAGGAACTATATCTCCACCTCTCTATGTTTCCCACATGATAAAATTGCAAGAAACTGTTTATACTATGCATTGGCCTTTACTTTGTGTGCATGAATTGTTCTTTTATGACATGCCGATGCATAGGAAGAGGGTTAGACTTCGTCATTGCTTGATATATGTTGCTTTGTGCTCACTACTAAATGCCAAATCATTGCTAATTAAAATTGGCTTTGATATACCTTGGGATCCGGGTGGATTCACCACTTGAGCACTATATGCCTAGCTTAATGGCTTTAAAGAAAGCGCTGCCAGGGAGACAACCTGTAAGTTTTAGAGAGTCATTTATTTCTGTTGAGTGCTTTCATTTAGTTTAAAAAAAAAGAGGGGAACCTAAAACTTTTCAAAAAGGAAAGTGAAAGTGAGAAAGGCAAGCATTGTTGAAGTGGGAGAGCTCCTTGAACTTTGTTCATGCTCACAGAAACTTTGTGAATCTTAATTATAGAAACTTTTCAATAAAAATAATTATCCCCTTGTACAATTCCATTGTATTGTAAAAATAATGTGCCAAGATTTGCCTTTAGGATGTTTACAATGCTTGTTGGTTTGTACGGTGCAGGACAGAAACTTTGGCTGTAGTGCGCGATTTTTCATTTTTTTACTGGAACGTCAAATGGTTCTGAAACTTTTTGTACTGTCTTTCTATACAATGTTTTTATTTTTCCTAATTTTGGCAGAATTTTTGAAGTACCAGAAGTATGGTTAATGTTCAGATTGTTACAGACTGTTCTGTTTTAGACAGATTCTGTTTTTGATTCATAGTTTGCTTGTTTTGATGAAACTATCAATTTCTATCAGTGGATTAAGCCATGGAAAAGTTATATTACAGTAGCTACAATGCAAAAACAAAATATGAATTGGTTTGCAAAAGTACTTAGAGTAGTGATTTGCTTTATTATACTAACGGATCTTACCGAGTTTTCTGTTGAAGTTTTGTGTGGATGAAGTGTTCGATGATCGAGAAGGTCTCGATATGAGGAAAAGGAGGAGAGGCAAGAGCTCAAGCTTGGGGATGCCCAAGGTACCCCAAGTAAATATTCAAGGAGACTCAAGCGTCTAAGCTTGGGGATGCCCCGGAAGGCATCCCATGTTTCTTCAACAAGTATCGGTATGTTTTCGGATTCGTTTCGTTCATGCGATATGTGCAAATCTTGGAGCGTCTTTTGCATTTAGTTTTCACTTTTCTTTTATGCACCATGCTGGTATGAGATAGTCCTTGGTTTATTTATAGAATGCTCATTGCACTTCAATTAAATCTTTTGAGTATGGCTTTATAGAATTCTTCATGTGCTTCACTTATATCATTTGAAGTTTGGATTGCCTGTTTCTCTTCACATAGAAAACCGCCATTTGTAGAATGCTCTTTTGCTTCACTAATATTTGTTAGAGCGTGGGCATATCTTTTTTAGAAATAATTAAACTCTCTTGCTTCACTTATATCTATTTAGAGAGATGACAGGAACTGGTCATTCACATGGTTAGTCATAAAATCCTACATAAAACTTGTAGATCACTGAATATGATATGTTTGATTCCTTGCAATAGTTTTGCGATATAAAGGTGGTGATATTAGAGTCGTGCTAGTTGAGTAATTGTGAAATTGAGAAATACTTGTGTTGAGGTTTGCAAGTCCGGTAGCATGCACGTATGGTGAACCGTTATGTAACGAAGTTGGAGCATGAGGTATTTATTGATTGTCTTCCTTATGAGTGGCGGTCGGGGACGAGCGATGGTCTTTTCCTACCAATCTATCCCCCTAGGGGCATGCGTAGTAGTACTTTTCTTCGAGGGCTAATAAACTTTTGCAATAAGTTTATGAGTTCTTTATGACTAATGTAAGTCCATGGATTATACCCACTCTCACCCTTCCATCATTGCTAGCCTCTTCGGTACCGTGCATTGCCCTTTCTCACCTCGAGAGTTGGTGCAAACTTCGCCGGTGCATCCAAACACCGTGATACGATACACTCTATCACACATAAACCTCCTTATATCTTCCTCAAAACAGCCACCATACCTACCTATCATGG
The DNA here is from genome assembly GCF_018294505.1 of Triticum aestivum. Lineage (NCBI taxonomy): Eukaryota > Viridiplantae > Streptophyta > Magnoliopsida > Poales > Poaceae > Triticum > Triticum aestivum. Next base: position 86,049,986 of record NC_057799.1, read on the forward strand.
CATTTCCATAGCCATTCCGAGATATATTGCCATGCAACTTCCATCATCTTCATATACATGACTTGAGCATTTATTGTCATATTGCTTTGCATGATCGTAAGATAGCTAGCATGATGTTTTCATGGCTTGTCCATTTTTTGATGTCATTGCTACGCTAGATCATTGCACATCCCGGTACACCGCCGGAGGCATTCATATAGAGTCATATTTTTGTTCTAGTATCGAGTTGTAATATTGAGTTGTAAGTAAATAAAAGTGTGATGATCATCATTATTAGAGCATCGTCCCTGTGAGGAAAGGATGATGGAGACTATGATTCCCCCACAAGTCGGGATGAGACTCCGGACAAAAAAATAAAAATAAAAATAAAAAATAAAAAAAGATAAAGGCCAAAAAAAGAGATGGCCCAAAAAAACAAAAAAAAGAGAAAATAAAAAAATGAGAGAAAAAGATAGAAGGGGCAATGTTATTATCCTTTTACCACACTTGTGCTTCAGAGTAGCACCATGTTCTTCATATAGAGAGTCTCTTGAGTTATCACTTTCATATACTAGTGGGAATTTTCATTATAGAACTTGGCTTGTATATTCCAATGATGGGCTTCCTCAAATGCCCTAGGTCTTCATGAGCAAGCAAGTTGGATGCACACCCACTTAGTTTCAGTTTGAGCTTTCATACACTTATAGCTCTTAGTGCATCTGTTGCAAGGCAATCCCTACTCCTCACATTGACATCAATTGATGGGCATCTCCATAGACCGTTTATTAGCCACGTCGATGTGAGACTTTCTCCTTTTTTCTCTTCTCACACAAACCTCCATCATCATATTCTATTCCACCCATAGTGATATGTCCATGGCTTGCCCTCATATATTGTGTGAGGGTTGAAAAGGTTGAAGCGCATTAAAAAGTATGAACCAATTGCTCGGCTTGTCATCGGGGTTGTGCATGATTTGAATGCTTTGTGTGGTGAAGATGGAGCATAGCCAGCCTATATGATTTTGTAGGGATGAGCTTTCTTTGGCTATGTTATTTTGATAAGACATAATTTCTTGGTTAGTATGCTTGAAGTATTATTGTCTTAATGTCAAATGATAGACTATTGCTTTGAATCACTCGTGTCTTAATATTCATGCCATGATTAGATTATGTGATCAAGATTATGCTAGGTAGCATTCCACATCAAAAATTATCTTTTTTATCATTTACCTACTCGAGGACGAGCAGGAATTAAGCTTGGGGATGTTGATACGTCTCCGTCATATCTATAATTTTTGATTGTTCCATGCCAATATTATACAACTTTAATATACTTTCAGCAACTTTTTATACTATTTTTGGGACTAAACTATTGATCCAGTGCCCAGTGCCAGTTCCTGTCTGTTGCATGTTTTTTGTTTCGTAGAAAACCCATATCAAACAGAGTCCAAACGGGATAAAAACTGACGGAGATTTTTTTGGAATATTTGTGATTTTTGGGAAGAAGAATCAACGCAATACGATGCCCGTGGGGGCACGAGGTAGGGGGGCGCGCCCCAGGGGGTCAGGCGCGCCCTGGACCCTCGTGGCCACCCCGTAAAGTGGTTGGAGCCCTTCTTTCGCCGCAAGAAAGCTAATTTCCGGATAGAGATCGTGTCCAAAATTCAGCCCAATCGGAGTTACGGATCTCCGGTTATAAAAGAAATGGTGAAAGGGCGGAATCCAAAGCGCAGAAACAGAGAGACATATCCAATCTCGGAGGGGCTCTCGCCCCTCCCACGCCATGGAGACCAACCAAAGGGGAAACCCTTCTCCCATCTAGGGAGGAGGTCAAGGAAGAAGAAGAAGGAGGGGGCTCTCTCCCCCTCGCTTCCGGTGGCGCCGGAGTGCCACCGGGGACCATCATCATCACCGCAATCTTCACCAACAACTTCACCGCCATCATCACCAACTCTTCCCCCCTCTATGCAGCGGTGTAACCCCTCTTTTACCTGTTGTAATCTCTACTTAAACATGGTGCTCAACGCTATATATTATTTCCCAATGATGTATGGCTATCCTATGATGTTTGAGTAGATCCGTTTTGTCCTATGGGTTAATTGATGATCGTGATTGGTTTGAGTTGCATGTTTTATTATTGGTGCTGTCCTATGGTGCTCTCCATGTCGCGCAAGCGTGAGGGATTCCCGCTGTAGGGTTTGCAATATGTTCATGATTTTCTTATGGTGGGTGGCGTGAGTGACAGAAGCACATACCCGAGTAAGTAGGTTGTTTGCGTATGGGAATAAAGAGGACTTGATACTTTAATGTTATGGTTGGGTTTTACCTTAATGATCTTTAGTAGTTGCGGACGCTTGCTAGAGTTCCAATCATAAGTGCATATGATCCAAGTAGATAAAGTATGTTAGCTTATGCCTCTCCCTCATATAAAATTGCAATAACGATTACCGGTCTAGTTATCGATTGCCTAGGGACAAATAACTTTCTCGTGACAAAAAGTTCTTCACTAAAACTATTGTAGTTGTGTCTTTATCTAAACAGCCCCTACTTTTTATTTGCGTGCTCTTTACTATCTTGCAAACCTATCCAAAAACACCTACAAAATACTTCTAGTTTCATACTTTTCTAGGTAAAGCGAACGTTAAGCGTGCATAGAGTTGTATCGGTGGTCGATAGAACTTGAGGGAATATTTGTTCTACCTTTAGCTCCTCGTTGGGTTCGACACTCTTACTTATTGAAAGAGGCTACAATTGATCCCCTATAATTGTGGATTATCATGCATCCAACTCTCTTTGGCCCATGTAATTTGGTCGTCAAGCCTCTTAAAAGAATATCTAAGATGATGAGAAAGACTCAACTTCGAGGAAGTGAAACGATAGAGGCCCTGAATTATCAGGGATGCCGGATTTATTAAACTATCTATCATATATACATCATGTAACCATGTACATCATGGGAGCCGGTGGCTCAAGTATAGTAGGGCCGAAGATGAGCAGTATTCCACGGCCGTTGGGTCTCCTCCTCCGACTTACGTGAATCCTTGTGTTCTCGAACGTCGATAAGATAATATGACCCGTTATGCAGATTCTTGCTGACCACAAAAGGTCCTTCCCAAGGCGGCGAGAGCTTATGCATGTCTGTTTGATCCTGGATGAGCCGGAGCACTAAGTCGCCTTCCTGAAATGTTCTGGTTTTGACCTGGCGGCTATGGTAACAACGTAGGTCTTGCTGATAAATCGCCGAACGAGCCGCCGCGAGATCACGCTCCTCATCCAACAGGCAAGTGCATCTTGACGTGCCTTTTCATTGTCAGCTTCCACGTAAGCCGCCACCCGGGGTGAATCGTGATGGATGTCGCTAGGGAGAACCGCCTCTGCTCCATAAACCATGAAAAAGGGGGTGTAACCCGTAGATCTGTTGGGGGTCGTGTTGATGCTCCATAACACCAAAGGCAACTCCTCCATCCAACAACCCAGTGTCCTTTGCAAAGGGACCATAAGCCGGGGCTTAATACCTTGCAAAATCTCTTGATTTGCTCGTTCTGCCTGACCATTGGACTGAGGGTGAGCCACAGATGAAATGTCAAGCAGGATATGCTCTTGTTGACAGAGTTCTCTCATAGCACCTTTAGAAAGATTAGTGCCATTATCTGTTGTAATGCTATGTGGAAAGCCAAAATGGAAGATCACCTTCTTCATGAATTGAACCGCCGTTGCTGCATCACACTTACTGACTCGCTTTGCTTCAACCCACTTGGTGAACTTGTCAACCGCCACCAAAAGGTGGGTCTTCTTATCCTTGGACCTTTTGAAAGGCCCAACCATATCAAGCCCCCAAGTTGCAAATGGCCAAGTAATTGGAATCATCCTCAATTCTTGAGCCAGCACATGAGCTCGTCGTGAAAATTTCTGACAGCCGTCACATCTGCTTACCAAATCCTCAACATCAGCGTGAGCCGTCAACCAATAGAACCCATGACGAAAAGACTTGGCTACAAGAGATTTAGAGCCAGCATGATGACCACAATCTCCTTCATGAATCTCCCGTAGAATTTCACGGCCTTCTTCAGGAGAGATGCAACGCTGAAACGCCCCTGTGACACTCCAATGGTGCAGCTCCCCATTAACAATTGTCATTGACTTAGACCGCCGGGTTATCTGTCTGGCCAAGATTTCATCCTCCGGCAACTCACTCTGGGTCATGTAAGCCAAATACGGAACTGTCCAATCGGTAATAGCATGAAGAGCCGCCACCAACTGCGCTTCCGGGTCAGGGACAGCAAGATCTTCCTCTGTAGGCAATTTGATAGAAGGGTTAAGCAAAATGTCCAGGAATGTGTTAGGTGGCACCGGCTTATGCTGAGACCCTAGCCGGCTTAAAGTATCATCCGCCTCGATCTTCCTGCGATCAATATGCTCAACTTGATAACCCTTGAAATGACCCGCAATAGCATCAACCTCCCGACGATAAGCCACCATGAGCGGATCTTTAGAATCCCAAGTACCAGAAACTTGCTGAGCTACCTGATCTGAATCGCCAAAGCACCTCACCCGGCTTAAGTTCATCTCCTTAGCCATCCAAAGACCATGGAGCAAGGCCTCATACTCAGCTGCATTGTTAGTACAGGGGAACATTAGCCGGAGAACAAAGAAAATTTGTCACCTCGTGGGGAAGTCAAGACAACTCCAGCCCCCGGCCCTCCAATTGTCTGGATCCATCAAAGTGAATAGTCCAATATGTGTTATCCAGCTTTTCCTCAGGTGCCTGTAACTCTGTCCAATCATTGATGAAATCCACAAGCGCTTGAGACTTGATGGCGGTACGTGGCACATATTTTAAACTGTGAGGACCAAGCTCAATGGCCCATTTAGCAACTCGGCCTGTGGCTTCCCTGTTTTGGATGATATCTCCTAAAGGAGCAGAACTAACCACAGTGATGGGATGACCCTGAAAATTTTGTTTAAGCTTCCGGCTTGCCATGAAAACCCCATACACAAGCTTCTGCCAGTGTGGATACCTCTGTTTGGACTAGGTAAGCATCTCACTGATGTAATAAACCGGCCATTGAACCGGATACTCCTTGCCTGCCTCTTTAATTTCCACCATAATGGCTACACTGACGGCCCGGCTATTAGAAGCCACATATAACAACAGAGGCTCTTTATCAATAGGGGCAGCAAGCACGGGCGGCTCAGCCAACTGTTTCTTCAGACCCTCAAACGCTTGATTAGCAGCATCACTCCAAACAAAGTGATATGTCTTCTTCATCATCTGATAAAGAGGAATAGCCTTCTCACCCAGCCGGCTTATGAACCGGCTCAGAGCCGCAATACGACCCGCCAGACGCTGAACATCATTAACACACACCGGCTTAGCCAATGAAGTAATGGCTTTCATCTTCTCCGGGTTAGCTTCAATGCCTCTATTAGAAACCAGGAAACCCAAGAGCTTGCCTGCTGGCACACCAAAGACACACTTAGCCGGGTTAAGCATCATCCTGTAGACCCGGAGATTGTCAAACGTCTCCCTCAAATCATCAATCAGGGTCTCCTTCTTTCTTGACTTCACCACAATGTCATCTACATAAGCATGAACATTGCGCCCAATCTGACTGTGAAGGCAATTTTGCACACACCACTAATAAGTCGCCTGGGCACTCTTGAGCCCGAAAGGCATAGACACATAGCAGAAGGCTCCAAATGGAGTAATGAAAGTTGTCTTCTCCTGGTCCTTAACTGCCATCTTGATCTGATGATAACCAGAATAAGCATCCAAAAAACTCAAACGCTCACAACCCGCCGTAGCATCAATGATTTGATCAATACGAGGGAGAGCAAACGGATCAACTGGACAAGCCTTGTTCAAGTCCGTGTAATCCACACACATCCACCAAGTGCCATTCTTCTTGAGTACCAGCACCGGGTTAGCCAACCACTCAGGATGGAAAACTTCAATGATAAACCCGGCCGCCAAGAGCCGGGCCACTTCCTCACCGATGGCCTTCCGCCTCTACTCATTAAATCGGCGAAGAAATTGCTTGACCGGCTTAAATTTCGGATCAATATTAAGAGTGTGCTCAGCGAGTTCCCTTGGTACACCCGGCATGTCTGAAGGCTTCCATGCAAAGATGTCCCGGTTCTCACGGATGAACTCAATGAGCGCGCTTTCCTATTTCGGATCCAGATTAGCACTGATGCTGAACTGTTTAGATGAGTCGCCAGGGATGAAGTCAACCAATTTAGTATCATCTGCCTATTTAAACTTTAACAAAGGATCATGCTCTGTGGTTGGCTTTTTCAAGGACGTCATGTCTACCGGGTCAACATTATCCTTGTAAAATTTCAACTCCTCCGTTGCACAAACCGATTCAGCATAAGCCGCATCAGCTTCCTCACACTCCAAGGCAACCTTGCGACTCCCATGCATTGTGATAGTGCCCTTATAACCCGGCATCTTAAGCTGCAAGTACACATAGCAAGGCCTCGCCATGAACTTAGCATAAGCCGGCCGCCCAAACAGAGCATGATAAGGGCTCTTGATCTTGACCACTTCGAAGGTTAAAGTTTCAGACCTGGAATCATGCTCATCTCCAAAGGCAACTTCCAAAGATATCTTACCCACCGGGTAGGCTGACTTACCCGGCACCACACCATGGAAGACAGTGTTTGACGGTTTAAGGTTCTTATCTGTCAGTCCCATGCGACGGAAGGTCTCATAATAAAGGATGTTAATGCTGCTACCTCCATCCATGAGCACCTTAGTAAATTTATAGCCCCCAACCTGAGGTGCCACCACCAGATCCAGGTGACCCGGATTATCAACCCGGGGCGGATGATCCTCACGACTCCACACAATAGGCTGCTCTGACCACCGCAAATAACTTGGCACCGCCGGCTCAAAAGCATTGACTGCCCTCTTACGAAGCTTCTGATCTCGCTTACATAAGCTAGTGGTGAAGACGTGGTACTATCCACTATTCAACTGCTTCGGGTTGCTCTGATAACCAGACTGCTGATGTTGTTGATTCCCCTGATTACTCTACTGATTGTAACCACCTTGGTTACCATGGCCTTGAAACCCAGAACTTGAACCGCCGCCTCCGTGACCCGGACCATGAGGACCGGACCCTGATCCGCCATTCGGGCCATGTTGGCACTGGATGGACTCCCTAAAGCTTCTCATTATGTTGTAATCTTTCCACGAATGAGTAGCCGGCTTCTGATCCGTTCCGTGTTTCGGACACGGCTGATTTAACATTCCCTCAAGATCAAATCCTGTCCTTGGAACCGGCTGCCCCTTGCGACGCTGGTTATAATTGCGCGCACCGGTGTTAGCCACAAATTCATCAGCCTTGCGCTTACCGTTGCCGCCCTGATTGGTAGGATTGTGCTGCTGTCCCTTCATGCGGCTACTCTTCTTTCCCTTTCCCGATCTTTCATCCTCAGAGTCGGGGTCCTTGGTACCATCAGAGTCGGCATACTTAACAAGAGCCACCATCAGAGTACCCATGTCGTCACAATGACGCTTGAGCCGTCCAAGCTTCTGCTTGAGTGGAGTAAAACGGCAATTTTTCTCCATCATCAGAATCGCTGAGCCGACGTTTATGTTCTCTGAAGAATGTATGATAGTCGAGACCCGGCGTACCCAGCTGGTTGTTGACTCGCCCTCTGCTTGAACACAAGAAACCAAATCCACAATCGACATGGGCTGCTTGCATGTATCTTTGAAATTCTGGATGAATCCTTCAGCTCCGCCCATGACCCGATGGAATTAGCCGGCAGCCCCTTCAACCAAGTACGAGCCGTCCCCTCCAGCATCATGGTGAAATACTTAGCATATGCAGCTTCGCTAACATCCAGCATCTCCATAGCCATCTCATAACTCTCAACCCAGGCCTCAGGGGGCTGATCTGCCATGTAATTTGGCACCTTACGAGGGCCTTTGAAGTCCTTCGGCAAGCGCTCGTTCCGTAGAGCCACCGTTAGACACGGCACACCGAAAGTTCTAGAAGTTATACCCGCCTCAACTGAAGCCGTTGGGTAAACCGGCGCGTGCTGATGAGCCGCCAGTTGAGCCGCCAGCTCGGCCTCCCGGCGCGCCGGGTCATGACCATGAGGTTGGTTACGACGCCGCTCGGTACTCGAGACTGCTGGCGAGTCAATGTGCCTACTGTAGCTCCGGCTTGGACGAGGGGTCGCATGAATCCGGTCACGACTATATGAATAAGCCTGCTGCTGCACCAAAGCCGTTTGAAGAAGCTCCCTAGCCCTCCGGATTTCAACTGTCATGGAAGTTTCACCCTCAACTGGCAGAGCCACCAATCGCGTAGCTGCAGCAATCATGTTATCCAGAGGGGTAGAGTAATGACCCGGCGGTGTCACTACGTGCCGAGGTGGGGTATTATTCATATGCGGAGAGCCTGCTATGCGCGGTTGACCTGACACTCCACCCCCCGGCGCCTCAACCGTCGGGTTTATCACCGGTGGGTTACTAGCTCCCGCTCCAGGTGTGTTGAAGAGGTTCATTGACTCATAAATCGAGGGCAGACGACTCTGGCGCTTTCTCCTCAAGACCTCGTTTGAAGCGTTCTGATCCACCATAAGCCGGTATGAATCTGCTTGAATTCGCTGTGCCTGGGCATTTAAGACAGCCTGCTCTGCAGCCATCCTAGCGTTTTCCGCTGCCAATTCTGCCTTAGCTTGCGTTATCTCATCACGCAATTTAGCCACATCCACCTTATGTTGTTCCTGGTTGTCTGCGGTTACCTCCACTCCCATCAGGGTCGCCAGATCGTCCAACAGATCTAATAAAACCTGAGCCGGCAGGCGAACTGACCCGCCAACACCAGCCGTTGTTACCGCCGCTGCACTTGAGGTCATAGCTGCAGCGGCTGTTGAACCGAGAACCGGCTGGGTGCCAGCCATGAAGATCGCCACTCTGTTCAATGACTCAAGGGGGTCCGAAATACTGTCACCATCGGAACAACTCCCAAGCCGTCCATCTTGCAGTTGATACATAGAATCGGTTTCGCCTGTGGACGACTCACCATCAGAGTAGATGGCCGTCTCACCCCTAGATACAGAGCCTTCCAATTCAGCCCCATGGATACATCCAACAAAGACATGCTTTACGGCGGGTTGAACCCGAGCGGGTCGCGCACGCTGAGCCGTCTTGATGATGTCGGTGCAGATGTCCGACTCAGGGCCCGGTTCGCCGATCTTGCTGATGAAGACGTGGATTCCGCCGAAGGGGACCCGGTACCCGTACTCATTGAGCCGGCCTCGGGGCCCCAGCCTGCACCGTCGATGTAGAGCTTTCCGCGACGACTCTTGGTCATCCGGCCCACGCCGTATCCCTTGATACCTTCAAAGCTGCCCTTTAAGAACTCAAAACCATCGTGCGCTGGCCCCACGGTGGGCGCCAACTGTCGTGGAAGTGTCACGGCAGATGTCCTCATGGAAGGACTTAGTTGCGGAGCCATTGCGACGAGGTTAGCTTAAAGGACTTAAACGGGATAAAGGACGCCAGGAGGGGCGCGCCATAGGGGGAGTCCAACTAGGATTCCCAATCCTAGTTGGACTCCCTTTCTTTTTCCAAGAGGGGAAGAGAGGGAAGGAGGAGGAGAGGGAGAAGGAAAGAGGGGGGGGCACCGCCCCCTCCCTAGTCCAATTCGGACTTGCCATGGGGGTGGGCGCGGCCAACCCTTGCGGCCCTCCTCTCCTTTCCACTAAGGCCCATGATGGCCCAACACTTCCCCGTGGGGTTCCGGTAACCCCTCGGTACCCCATAAAATATCCGAACCTCTCCGAAACCATTCCGGTGTCCGAATACCTTCGTCCAATATATCAATCTTTACCTCTCGGCCATTTCGAGACTCCTCGTCATGTCCGTGATCTCATCCGGGACTCCTAACAAACTTCGGTCATCAAATCACATAACTCATAATACAAATCATCATCGAACGTTAAGTGTGCGGACCCTACGGGTTCGAGAACTATGTAGACATGACCGAGACACATCTCCGGTCAATAACCAATAGCGGAACCTGGATGCTCATATTGGCTCCTACATATCTACAAAGATCATTATCGGTCAGACCGCATAACAACATACGTCATTCCCTTTGTCATCGGTATGTTACTTGCCCGAGATTCGATCGTCGGTATCATCATACCTAGTTCAATCTCGTTACCGGCAAGTCTCTTTACTCGTTTCGTAATGCATCATCCCGTAACTAACTCATTAGTCACATTGCTTGCAAGGCTTATAGTGATGTGCATTACCGAGAGGGCACAGAGATACCTCTCTGATACATGGAGTGACAAATCCTAATCTCGATCTATGTTAACTCATCACCCAGTTATGTTGTGATGTCTGATAGCACACAAAGTGTTCCTCCGATATTCAGGAGTTGCATAATCTCATAGTCAGAGGAATATGTATAAGTCATGAAGAAAACAATAGCAATAAAACTAAACGATCATTATGCTAAGCTAACGGATGGGTCTTGTCCATCACATCATTCTCTAATGATGTGATCTCATTCATCAAATGACAACACATGTCTATGGTTAGGAAACTTAACCATCTTTGATTAACGAGCTAGTCAAGTAGAGGCATACTAGGGACACTCTGTTTGTCTATGTATTCACACATGTACTAAGTTTCCGGCTAATACAATTCTAGCATGAATAATAAACATTTATCATGATATAAGAAAATATAAATAGCAACTTTATTATTGCCTCTAGGGCATATTTCCTTCACTGCCACTCTCCAAGACATTGGGCCGTGGGCTGTTCGCGGACTCAGTCGTGGTCCTGAGCCCAGGCCCATCTACCCGACGGCCTATATAAGAAGGCGCTGGCCAATGGAGTGAACCCTAATTCAGTTCACACACCCCCCCTTGCACACCCTAGCCATCATCTACTGTTTTTCCGGCGATCCCATCCTGACGACCGTGTGGTTGGTCGGGAGAGCAGGTGCCTCCGAAACCCTGTCGTTCGAGATACTGTCTAGGAGAACGACAATAAGGTTTTTGGGGAGCGTCTCGATGCGACTGCTCCCGATCCGTCCCCGTCTCCTTCCACCTCTCCTTCCACTACTTCCCCTACATCGACTCCATGGCTGACGACAAATCTGCCAAGAAGAAGGCCTCGACCGATGCCGTGGTTACTGTTGCCACCGTCGCGTTGGCCTAGCCAACCGGAGGGTATGACTCGTTCATCCCCTGTTTGCTCGTTTATGTGCTCGCCGTATATATGTTGTTCATAGATGCTTCGGTTCTATGTACTATACGAGCTCACATGCTTAGGTATTGGGATGAGATGCATACCGTAGGTGCGATTCTTACTGTTTACTCGTGGATTAGATTAGTCGAAAATGTGCTAATATTTCCAACACTTTTTACTCCGCGAGCTCGATAGCGAGCTTCGGCAACGGACACTCCCGCTATGGAGACCTTGAGAGGAGGGCACCCCGCCACCGTGTTGTTTGCCTTGATGCCTTGATGTAGATGCCCCACTGTGGAGTCTGAGAGAGGAAGGCACCCTGCCGTGCCCTCGCAACGTACACTCCCGCTGCCCTGGTTCTGTACAAGCAGCGCTGCAACTTGCTGACGGAGAGCAGATTGGCAAAAAAATCCAAGCTTCAACGGCGGTGGGGAAGCAGGCGATGGCAACGCGGCATGGGGGAAACAAGCCGATGACATGTGTGGTGGCGGGAGGGGGTGGAGGGGGGAGCTGGCGGCGTGGGGGAGGAGGGGTACCCGTCAGAGACGAGGAAGGAGGAAGAGAGCGAGTGAAGGAGGAAGGGAGGACTTTGGGTTCGGTCGGGAAAAAACTAAGGACTCATTTGCAAAATAACCCATGCGACATTAATCTCTGGATGGAGGCAGGGTGAAACGCTGTTGTTGTGTGCTGCCTGAGAGATGAGAGGTGCGAGGGAATAGATTGTACGGTTCACAGGTTCCCAGTCAGGCGGTTGAGGAGGTGACCGGCCAGAGCTGGCGCGGTCGACCGATGCCCAACTTCCCAAATTGACAAATTTCCTGTTGGGTAAACATAGCATGTTATCAGTATGGTGCGTGCTATGCCATTGAAGATCGACCGGCACGCGAGCCATTAGATCTTGCACATCGGGCCGAGCGGTGCTCTCCACCATTGCAACACATGTTTTGTTGCAGATTTTTTTACAACAAAAGAGTTGTTGCAGATTTTTTTTACAATAAAGGTCTTGTTGCAGGTTTTTTCATCTTCACTTTTTTGCAACACGGCTGATGTTATTGAAGAGACTTCTGCAACATTACTGATCTTGCAGAAAAAATCACGAGGAGGCAGGGGCACACGTCACATGGGACACGTGTCGGATCAGCGAGGCGGCGGACGGAAGCACGATCAAGGGGAATTATTTTCCTATTAATATCGTGGAACCTGAAACAGAAAATATTTAATGTTAACCATTCCCTTCGGCAAGTAACAAAAGATAGCCATATACTTGCATCAAAATCAACTTAAATGTGTCTTGTGAAATGACTTCTTGAAACACGGTGCTAGGAGTGCTCAGCTAGGAGCTATGTGCAAGTCTTGAACGAAAAGGAATCTTCTATTTCTAAATAGCTATAATCCACTATCTATTTTTCCTAACTATGCAATCATGGCACATAAATAAGCCATGCATGCAAGCCATAATTTTTTTTCATTACTCTATGCATGCAATGTTGCCACATCATCAAAACATGCATGTTAATCATAAGTTATTTTCTGCATTAGAGTTCATCCTTCACATTTTGTTTGAAATGCCAACATTTTAAATGCAATTCATTTTTTCCCTTCGTATTTTTTTAAAGCTTACATTTGCATTTCATTAGTTTTAGATGCTTTTAAAAACTATTTATGCATTCTTTTTGCAAGGTTCCCGCAACAACGCGCCGGACATCATCTAGTATATACTTGTTTTATCTCTGTCAATCATCAAAAGCATATTAGTTCAGAAATAGTAATAAATCTGAAGCCTGTATCTTATTCTGAACTTCTCCTTGGCTTCCCTACCCTCCTTCCAGTTGCTCCATTGGATCGTCTTTCAGAAGCATATTTAGTACGAAGGGAAAAATTGAGTATGAAGGAGAACAATATTTTAAGAAAAAAAACAGCAAAATTCAGTACATGTCAAATTTAATAGCTTCAAAAATGGAAAGTTCAGAAATTTTATGGGATTGATACACACTGGGGCATTGTGCTGTGCAAACAACAATTTAATATTGCTTTTTGTACCAACGAATTTTCTATCTGTCCTGAACATCCTATTTATGATAGAAATTCATCAATAGTATGCAGAGGCGTCCAGGTTTTTAACTGAAGATGGTCTGAGAAACTGAAGACGTTCTACCTCTTTCTTCAGTTATAAAAACGACGCGTCTGGAATTAAAACAGCTGGAATGAGCGCGTGAGATTGCCGGTGAGTTCGATTCCAGTTCCAATTCAGCCGGCAACAGTTCCAATCCGAGTTCGGCAAGAATCAGGAGCTCTCCCCTGAATAAATGGGCGGCGCCGGTGGGAGCAGCAGCTCCAATGCGATCTGCTCCCCCACCTTCCCGATCTCCAGACCTAGACACGCCATCCATGGCGGCGAAGGTGCTCCAGCTCCGCAGCGCCGACGGCAAGGTGCTCGTCGCTCCGGCGTGGGACTATCGCCCCACCGCCGCCCAATCGCTCCCGCTGGAGATGCGGGTGCCCTCGCGCGCCCTCGAGAGGGTGCTCCAGTACTGGACCAAGCACAGCCTGGCCAAGGCCACCGGTGAGTCCCGGGGGTCCCTCGCCCGCTGGGACGCGGACTTCCATCGCCGTCTCGAGGAAGACGGCCTCGCCAAGGAGGCCGCCGCAGCAGTCCAAGAACTCCGCCGCCACGGCGTCCACCACGGAGGGCGTTCCCGTCGCCACGCCGCCACGGCCGCACCTGCTGGTGCCGCTCCTGCCACGGCTACCCGTGCTGATCCCGTCCGTGCCTGGTGCCAACTCGTTCACCACCTCAAGGGTGTCGATCACGGAGAACCTAGCCCGGCGCCGACGGCGCCCATCGCTTTCCATGCCTCCCATATTGCCGTCGCCGCGCGCCCTGGGCCTGCCACCACCTTGCCGGCCGCTGCTGGTGCTGAACCCGTTGGTGTCCAGTGTGCCATCCGTGCCCGTGGACGCCAGATGGCTGAGGACGAGGAGTCCGCTTGCCACCACCGCAAGCTTCCGGCTTCCAAGGCTGCCAATACTGCTGCGCCCGTGAAGAAGGTCTCTCGTCCCGTCGCTTCCAAGGCTTGCTCTTTCGTCGGCTCTACACCACTGCCTGTCAGTGCTGTTGCGCCCGGTGTGAAGAAGGTGACTCCAGCTTCAACTCTGCGCGCTAGAAGGGGGATGAGGGAGCTCAGCTGCAAGGTTCCCAAGCAAAACCAATTGCCATTGCCTGTCACTGCTGTTGCAGCTCCAAGGAAGCAACCAATTCCTTGCTTGAGTCCAGTGGTACTACGCCCTTGCTAGTATTTTACCTTCCTAAATCATTCACACATGAGTTTCATTTAATCTTGCCTCTCTAGGTTCTGCAGTTGCTTACCAAGATTTCTAGTGTTCTTTGAATCCCGTTCAGTCATTAGTAATTTTACTAGAGTGTCAGCAGAGTCTCCATCTAGTCTAGGCAGCAAAAACCTTGTTAAGATGTGTACGACATAGTTACCACTGCATCCATACCTGGTCCTAAGTTAAGGGTTTAAGTAAATAAAGGGCATTTTCAATGAATCAAAGTGAAGCAGATGAGCCAAAAAAAAATTGGAAACTCATGTACTGCAATTCCGGCACGAGACAGAGCGTAAAACGCACTCGCCGCAAAATCCAAAATGCCCGTTTGCTACCCGGCTTGTAGCAGGAAAAAGGAGTAGAATTGAACTTGTCGATACACACGTAATCTTGTGAGCTGCCTAGCGTTTGGAGACTATGCTGACTCTCCTGTAAAATTAATCTTGGTTGAATTGGATTCTTAGGCACTGGCGTCGTGGTGAGTTAAAGTTGCAGTTTCCGATGAGTAGCATTGGTTGGTGAACTCTTGTGTGTATGTGTGAGTGAAGCTTTGAGCTAAGCAAGTCCTTGATGTACCGACTATCAAGTCCTCAATGTAGCGACTATCGAGTCATATTGTAATCAATATCAGATATGAATGACAAATTGTTGGCCTGAATTTGAGCAGAGCATTTGAGTAACTCTATTTATTTTTATGTTTCTATGCGTCTTAAAACACTCTGCAGCTCTTGTCAGAAAAGTATGTACACGAGGTACGATCCGATGGATGCACCTATGATTTCACAATCCTTTGTTGAGTTGTGAAGCGCATGGACATGTTTGGGGAGTTTGAAGACAGACTTTATGGTTACAGATACTGCAATCTGATTGTCAAATAGGTTGCAGCTGTTTGGCAAATAGGTTGGGCTTTTCTCAGATCATGTTAACTTTTCACTTGGATTACAAATGTCAAGAATGTGAAAAAGGTTTCGGTGCAATAGCAGTCTTACCTTCTCTGGCTCCTTGAGAAATTTTCCTGTCCATTTGAACATTACAAATTCCACTGTCTATCCTAACATCTTCCCAAGCAACCAAATATTGCGCTTGTACCACTGGGCATTGCTTGGAATCACTGGATCTAATTTGCTAATTTTAAAGGAGCGACAACATGCTCAGAAGAACCTGATGATATTTAAAAACTTTGCTATCACCTATGAGGTGATTCATATTCTGGACCCTGAATATGCAGTGCTTGCATTTGCAGTGCATGAAAACTGAATTTTATGCATATTAAGACAATAATAATAAATGATAAGTATGTCAGTACAGAGGTAATGTTGCATACTTGCATTGTTGGTCGATTCTTTGCTACTGTTCTTCATCATGCATGCATGGGGAGCGTATATGTGGAAGCTTCTCTTGTGAAAGTTTCCTGCTGCATTTTTTCCGTTGTGTGTTCAGTGACGAAAAAATGCCTTTTTCTGCAGTTCTGCTGCATTTTCCTGAACTTCTTTCTGGACCATTTTTGGACTTATTTTGGCCCTGAACTTCTTTACGTATACAAGCATATTTTGGACTTATTTACATATACAAACATATTCTGAACTTATTTACGTCTACATTTTCCAAGATCTTTCTGAACTTCTTTCTGGACCATTCTGAAGTCAGTTGTTTTTCTTATGTGTTTTTCCTTCAGAACGTTTTTCTTTTGGTGTTCATTTCTAACCTCATCGAACTAGCTAAGTTGCTTGATTAGACTGATGAATAATGAATATACAGAATCAATCAACCATTCTGAGTTGGAACATGCCAACAACCATGTCCATTAAATGAACAAAAAAAATGAATAAAATCAGTTTCGCCCAGAAAGATTTTGGGTGAAAGCACATGGAGCTGGACGGCTGGACCATGTTTTTTTTTGTGAGGGCTGGACCATGTTTAATTCTTTTTGCTGCGGACACCTTAGTTTCTGCGATGTGCTATGAGCACCCTGCGACCATTGCTACTGGTGGTGATAATCTCAGTGGTTATTTCGCTCGAGAACTAAAGATAACTAGTAGGTTTTGGCGCGGGGGCAATATAGATTTGACCATCGAAATTTTCAATGTATTTGGTAAAAATTAAATAAGTTTGACTTATGACAAAACTGAAGCTTCAATTAATTTCAAACGGAAGGAGTTGAATGGAAGACCCTTGCCGCCATAATATAATGGTATATCCAAGATGTCATTTTAACAGAAAAAATGGTGGATTTCCTAATCCTAAAATGTGTTATTTAACACCATAGTTTCCTATCATTACCATGAATACAGAATACCATCACCTAGCAAACACATCTCCTCCTGAGCACGACGTGTCAAAAAATGGCCCATCACGAGAAAATGGAGGGAAAAACTCCAGAAGCGAGGGAAACCCTCTTCCCATTCCCCAAATGCGCGCACAGAGAAACATGGAAACCCACGCCGACCTCGGCTTCAACGGCGGCAACCCTGCTCCGACGCCGACCCCTCCCTCGACGGCACCGACGCGCTCCCGCTTCCCGCCCCCCGCCCGGTACGTCCTCATCACCACCCTCCGGGTACCACTCAACAGGTTCTCCGCAACAGCCTGTTTTCGTTGAAAATCTGTGTGTGCTGATCTCACGGGGTACGGCCACCAGTGCGAGGAAGCGGAAGGCCCCGGCGACGACGAAGGCGCAGGCTGACAGGAAGCGTTGCAAGCCGCAGGTCTGTAGTTCACTCTACCCATCATGTCACTTGATGATTTAGTTAGTCCCCTGCCGCCACACTGGCAGGCGGCATGATGCATATTACAATGACCCTTGTGCCGCAACGGAACGGGGACGGGCAGGTGATATGTCCATTTTGCATCATGTTTTCCTACTTGTATGTAGACATATTTTAGAGTGTAGATTCGCTCATTTTGCTTCGTATGTAGTCATTTGTTGGAATCTCTAGAAAGACTTATATTTAGGAACGGAGGGAGTATATGGTTTATTTGGTGGAAGATTATGTGTTCAGATCCATTATGCTATTTAATACCCCTCTGATCTTGAGCATTATTATCATTTGTGAGTAGTTACTTTTGTTCTTAAGGCCACAGGAAAAGTCATGTTGCAAGTAATCATGTGAACTTGATATGTGTAAGTGCATCTAGTGCCCCTTAGTGATTTTGGTGACTAATGTGTTTGTGAGTGTACACAGGTTCTATAAGTCTATGAGGAGTTTGATATTTACGAAGAAAGTCGGCCCCTAAAAATGAATGTCTTCATTTGAAGACTTTGAAAATGAGAAAATTGGTGTGACATTGAAGACTTCGATATTCATGCGAGGATTGTGAAGCGTGAAGACTTTTGTTTTCGTAGTTTCATTTTCTCTTTCTTGAGTCATAGGAAACATCGTACTGTTAAAGGGGGTCAAGGTAAAACTAAGGAAAAGTTCCAAGTGATGCTCATCTCAAAATCCTACACATACCCAATCCTTTCGAGTGAAGCCATTGGAAATCTCATACAATTCAGTCAATTTCTTCAGTGACAGAGACGAAGATCTTCTGGTCCCTGAGGAATTTGTTAATACTGAGGAGTTAGGGATTCGCCAGTGCGGATTGCCTACAAGTGAGGAACATGATAGCCCTCAGGAATTTGAGAGATCAAATTTCTGACCGTTGCTGTGTTATGCGCCAGCTGTCCAAAACATTCTACCCACCTAATGGTCATATCATTGGAGGGCATTTATGTCTTATCATGTTAGGCTGCTCCCTAGGCTATAAATAGCCATCCCCTACAACCACTAGTTGGTTGGCTGCTTCGAGAGAAACTGACACTTGTCATTGAGAGCATCACATCCTCCGAGGACTTTGAGCGAAAATCATTAAGTGAGGAAAACCCAAACCCAAAACTGTTGGGGAACGCAGTACTTCAAATTTTTTACCTACGATCATGCAAGATCTATCTAGGAGATGCATATCAACGAGCGGGGAGAGTGTGTCCACGTACCCTCGTAGACCGAAAGCAGAAGCGTTTAGTAACGCAGTTCATGTAGTCGAACGTCTTCGCGATCCAACCGATCCAAGCACCGAACGTACGGCACCTCCGCGTTCAGCACACGTTCTGCTCGAGGACGTCCCTGATCTCTTGATCCAGTTGAGGACGAGGGAGAGTTCCGTCAGCACGACGGCGTGGCGACGGTGATGATGAAGTTACCGGCGCAGGGCTTCGCCTAAGCACTACAACAATATGACTGAGGTGTGTAACTATGGAGGGGGGCACCGCACATGGCTAAGACAAGACTTGGTGTGCCTTTGGGGTGCCCCCCTCCCACGTATATAAAGAGGGGGAGGAGAGGTGGCCGGCCCAAGGGGGTGCACCATGGGGGGGGAGTCCTACTTGGACTCCCGGTCCAAGTAGGATTCGCCCCCCTTTCCTATTCCCACTAGGAGAAGGAGGGAAGGAGGAGGAGGAGAGAAGGAAAGGGGGCCCGGCCCCCCCAACCCTAGTCCAATTCGGTTTGGGCTTGGGGGGTGCGCGCCACCTCCTGGCCGCGACCTCCTCTCTCCACTAGGGCCCATGAAGGCCCATTAACTCCCGGGGGGGAGGGGGTTCCGGTAACATCCGATACTCCGGAAAATGCTCGAACCTTTCCGAAACCATTCCGGTGTCCAAACATAACCTTCCAATATATCAATCTTTATGTCTCGACCATTTCGAGACTCCTTGTCATGTCCGTGATCTCATCTGGGACTCCGAAAAACTTCGGTACATCAAATCACATAATTCATAATACAAATCGTCATCGAACATTAAGCGTGCGGACCCTACGGGTGCGAGAACTATGTAGACATGACCGAGACACATCTCCGGTCAATAACCAATAGTGGAACCTGGATGCTCATATTGGCTCCTACATATTCTACAAAGATCTTTATCGGTCAAACCGCATAACAACATACGTTGTTCCCTTTCTCATCGGTATGTTACTTGACTGAGATTTGATCGTCGGCATCATTATACCTAGTTCAATCTCGTTACCGGCAAGTCTCTTTACTCGTTCTGTAATGCATCATCCCATGACTAACTCATTAGACACATTGCTTGCAAGGCTCATAGTGATGAGCATTACTGAGAGGGCCCAGAGATACCTCTCCGAAACACGGAGTGACAAATCCTAATCTCGATCTATGCCAACTCAACAAACACCATTGGAGACACCTGTAGAGCATCTTTATAATCACCCAGTTACGTTGTGACGTTTGATAGCACACAAGGTGTTCCTCCGGTATTCGGGAGTTGCATGATCTCATAGTCAGAGGAACATGTATAAGTCATGATGAAAGCAATAGCAATAAAACTAAACGATCATTTATGCTAAGCTAACGGCTGGGTCTTGTCCATCACATCATTCTCTAATGATGTGATCCTGTTCATCAAAGGACAACACATGTCTATGGTCAAGAAACTTAACCATCTTTGATTAACGAGCTAGTCTAGTAGAGGCATACTAGGGACACTCTGTTTGGCTATGTATTCACATATGTACTAAGTTTCCGGTTAATACAATTCTAGCACGAATAATAAACATTTATCATGATATAAGGAAATATAAATAACAACTTTATTATTGCCTCTAGGGCATATTTCCTTTAGTCTCCCACTTGCACTAGAGTCAATAATCTAGATTACATAGTAATGATTCTAACACCCATGGAGTCTTGGTGCTGATCATGTTTTGCTCGTGAGAGAGGCTTAGTCAACGGGTGTGCAACATTCAGATCCGTATGTATGTTGCAAATCTCTATGTCTCCCTCCTTGACTTGATCGCGGATGGAATTGAAGCGTCTCTTGATGTGTTTGGTTCTCTTGTGAAATCTGGATTCCTTCGCCAAGGTAATTGCTCTAGTATTGTCACAAAAGATTTTCATTGGACCCGATGCACTAGGTACGACACCTATATCGGATATGAACTCCATCCAGACTCCTTCATTTGCTGCTTCCGAAGCAGCTATGTACTCCGCTTCACACGTAGATCCCGCCACCACGCTCTGCTTGGAACTGCACCAATTGACAGCTCCACCATTCAATATAAATACGTATCCGGTTTGTGAATTACACTACAAAAAAATACACTTCCGTGATGATACGTGTTTGTCACAGTGGGTCACGTTTTCTGTCATGCATGTACATCCATGACAAATTTATGAAAGAATCAAGATAGTCATACCTGTGTTGTCGTAGAAGTGTTCCATGACATTACCAAAATTATCATCACGGAAGTGTCCACTTCCATGACGATAAATCGCGCGTCACAGAAGTGCTTTCGTCAAGGGTGACCGACACGTGGCATCCACCGTAACGGAACGCCGTTAAGCTATTGGGCCTGGTTTTGGATCCGATAACCCGTTAACAGCTCGGACCAATGGGGATTTTCCACGTGTAAAATCATCATTGGCCGGAGGAAACACGTGTTGCCTCACCGTTGGGACAGATGTCATCCACTCATTGGACAGGAGGCGCCTATGATAGGTCGACACGTGGCACGGCCAAACAGTGGCCCATTCCGGTGAAAAAGGCTGGCCCAGTAAAAAATAGCAGGCCGGCCCATATAAGGCCTACTTGTGTCAGGTCCATTTAAGCCCACGGCCCATACAAGATGTGCCAATTCGGCCCGTCAACGGCCCGTTAAAGATTTGACACCATTGCAGCCCATCATCAGTTCGAGCCCGTTAACAGCCCGCTATATATTTGGGCTCAATATCGGCCCGATGAGATTTCGGCCTGTTAACGGCCCATTGAGTGGATGGGCCAATTTTCACGATGCACATCTTTCGGCCTTTTAGCGACCCATTTAAATATTGGGCTAATTTCCGGCCCGGTGTGTCTTTCAGCTTGTTGACGGCCCATAAATCAGTTGGGCCATTTGTAGTCGGACCTGAGTTTCGGCCTTTTAGCGACCCATTTAAGTGTTGGGCCAATTTCCGGCCCGGTGTGTCTTTCAGCCTGGTGACGGCCCATATATCTGTTGGGCCATTTGTAGTCGGACCTGAGTTTTGGCCTTTTAGCGACCCATTTAAGTGTTGGGCCAATTCCCGGCCCTGTGTGCCTTCCAGCCTGTTAATGGACCATAAATGTGTTGGGCCATTTGTAGTCGGACCTGAGTTTTGGCCTTTTAACGGCCCACGCCCTTCATGGTCCAATACCAGCCCGGTTTCTCTTTCGGCTTGCTAAAGGCCCACAACACAGTTGGGCCATTTACAATACGACCTGACTTACGGCCTCTTAGCGGCCCATGCTCTTCATGGTCCAGTACAAGCCCACTGTCTCTTTTGGCCTGCTAAAGGCCCACAATATAGTTGGGCCATATGTAGCCTGAACTTAGTAACGGCCTGTGAAATCAATTGGGCTCACTTGTTGCCCGCTTTGATGTCAGCCTGTTAACGACCCGGGAGTTAAGAGGGCTGACCATTAACTTTCGGCCTGGTAACGGCCCATTAATTTAATGGGCCCACTAAAGTTCGTACATGTCTTTAGGCCAAATTAGATAATTTGAGCCCATTACGACGAGCAATTATGCACAGGACCAAAACCGATCAAGCAAAGGTACGGCATACAGGGAAAACGTTGCATATCCAGCATATATTATAGGAAATTACATCCACTGGGCAATCAAAGATTGATGCGAGTGCAAATAAATGAACAGAACCTAACGATCTACAACATCACAATCTGCAACCTCATCACGGATGACGCCCATAAGCATGTGGGCAAGTTCTTGCTGCTTTGCTACACTGTCTCTGAAAACATTGATCAGTTGTTGTGTCACACGACTCTGCACCTCTGATTCCTCCACCATTTCCATCATTCCTTTAGCCATTAATTGGTTCACAAACATACATTTTTTCCGTTGCATTCGAGACAGAGGATACTGAACAGATTCAGATGGCGATTTTGGCAGGCTTGTATTATTGATAGTGGAGAGTGTCTCGACCACTGCATCATAACATAAATTAGGAGGGGAACCAAACAGATTAATCATGAGTTATTGGCATATTACCTGGCCTAGATTTATTGGAAAGAAACAATAGGGTTGCCTTGCTGTTTTTAGAGTTTGTCTTCTTATCTTCAGCAGCCTGCACGAAATTAAGACACTAGAATTGCTATCATTGGCCAAGTCAGATAATAGGAAAGCAACATTGGCACAACGAACGTTTGGGCAACTAGCCAACACCAAATTAACACAATATGGCACAGCTATCATCAGCCAGGTAAGGTAATACGAAAGAAACATTGACACAATGAATGAATGGACAACCAGAGCAGCACTACAATTCAGTAATGTGCATGATATGAGATAGTACACTCATGCAGCTCAGTATGCAAAACTACCAGGCAGTTTTCTTTACAAAAAATCAACATTGGCGCCTTTAACATTTTGCTATAACTAATTTTAGATCAGACAAAGGTTGGATTCACGCCGATTAACAAAATACATGCTGATGTAAAAAAAATAGTGACATACAACAGGTACTTACATCAGCATTGGAGCACAGAGAATTCCCGCAAGATATTTTCCTCGAATACAATCCCAATGAAGGAAATATTCTATCATTTAACCTTATTTTCTAAAAGAGAGATGGGTAAGAAACATGTAGAAAATATGATCAGAATGCTATGAAATTTCATGATGCGAGGATACGCACATGCTTGTTAGAATGGAGTGGACATTCTTTTGCTGGACTGGAGCGGACTAGTTCTTTGGCCACTGGAATATGCTTACTATCAGTGGGAGTTGGGTTTCTCTATGCTGGAGCAGTATCTATGAAAAATGGAGTTGGTTTATTATCTCCTGGCGTTTGGATCTTTTGCAAAGACCTGGTTTGTAACCCTTCAGATTCTCACATAGCCGTCTTCCCCTTGCATGCCTTATATAGAAGAATGGTGCTTCAATTATAAAACATGCTATAGCTGAGATGGAATAGGTACTGAAGAATAGAAAGGCATGCCATATTGACATGTATTCCCTCCATCCGAAAATAAATGGATGGGTCTAGGCATATTTCAGTTCTAGATACATCCAGTTTTATCCATTTCTGTGACATGTAATCCAGACGGAGGGAGTATGATGTAAGAGCTAGGGATACGACAGGACAACACAGTAAAAAAACACTGAAAACCCACTGCAGAACCAAAGTAATCAAACCCACTGATATGAGATAGTACACTCATGCAGCTCAGGATGCAAAACTACCAGGCAGTTTTCCTTACAAAAATCAACATTGTGGCCTTTAATCATACATTTTGCTACAACTAAATTTAGATCAGATAAAGGTTGGATTCACGCCGATTAACAAAATACATGCTGATGTAAAAATATAGTGATATACAACAGGTACTTACATCTGCATTGGAGTACAGAGAATTCCTGCAAGAATCTTTCCTCACAGACGACACCAGTGTAGAAATTCTTCTATCTGTTAAGCCTATTTTTGAAAAGAGAGATGGGTAAGAAACATGTAGAAAATATGATCAGCATGCTATAAAATTTCATGATGCAAGGATACGCACACGCTTCTTAGAATGGAGTTGACATATTTTTGCTGGACTGGAGCGGACTAGTTCTTTGGCCACTGGAATCTGCTTATTATCAGTAGGAGTTGGGTTTCTCTGTGCTGGAGCAGTATCTATAAAAACTGGAGTTGGTTTATTATCTCCTGGCGTTTGGATCTTTTGCAAAGACCTGGTTTGTAACCCTTCATATTCTAACATAGTCGTCTTCCCCTTGCATGCCTTGTATAGAAGAATGGTGCTTCAATTATAAAACATGCTACAGTAGAGAGATGGAATAGGTACTGAAGAATAGAAAGGCATGACATATTGACATGTATTCCCTTCATCCGGAAAAAAATGGATGGGTCTAGGTGTATTTCAGTTCTAGATACATCCTTTTTTATCCATTTCGGCAACATTTAATCCGGACAGAGGGAGTATGGTGTAAGAGCTAGGGATACGACAGGACAACACAGTAAAAAAACACTAGTTGAATGTAAAATTGTATGCTAGTGGAATACGTACAGAAAAAACTAAGGCAACATACACGTGTATGATTGGGAAACTAAGATGGCATTGCAACAGAGCACTAGAACAACACTTCAATGTAAAAAAACATGGTATGGTAGACAGATGAAGTACATACTGATGAATAACAATGCATAAGATATTCAGAACCATGATGTCCAAATTAAGCAGATGGCATTGCGATAGAGTAGAATGACAGTACTTGAATTTGAAAACATGTTATCATGAAGTGAATAGGTACTGAAAAACAGGAAGGCATGACATATTTACATGCATGATCAGCATGCTAAGCACATGGCATTGCAACAGAGTAGATACACTCTAGGACATTATATGCATGTTGTACCCATATCACGGGCGAAGTTAGAGCAAGGACCTTGTGGGGTGAAGAGGATTCAACAACTTTCTGCAAGTCTTATGAAGAACTGCCTTTACATGTTCCATCATATTGGGTATCATTGACATCAAGTTTATTGGCCTTTACATTGCTCCGTGAGGTTCTTGTGGATATATCAGTGTGTGCAATTATATCTGACATGCATGGAAGACAACTAGTAGTTAGATTTATGTAATGAGTGCCTGTAGGAGACGACATAAATAGTAGGACTGTGGTTAACTAGCAGCAGCAGGTCTCAAAAACTAAAGGGAGAATATAGATGAAAGCTACAGAATATGTATCATTTGTACTCGAGATTAACTAGATGGCACACAAAAGTATTAAAGAACAACATAGGTAATACTAGAAGTGGTATAATACTATAATCACCAGCCTATGGGATAGCACTGGCTGATGGATGATAACTATGGAACAACGTTACCTAAAGAACAAGTATCTTAGCTGAACTATGGAACAATGTTAACTCCTGAACAAGACCCGTAAGAGATCAGCATGAATATACAGTGAAATGTGATAATCTATTTTCCATGCTTAGATGAATAACAAAGCTATAAATGTCGCACACAACTAAGATGAGGGTACAACCTATCTGGCCGCCATCCATAGGAGTGAGCATCATGTGCTGACTTGTCGATGGCCCTGTAGTTGTTGTGGCTGTGCATGTCGGGCACGCGCATTCGATGCAGGGAACTGTTGAGTGGGGACTATAGCTCCCTTCTGGTGTATGCTTCCCTTGTTCGAGTAGCTACGGTGAGTCGGAAGACGGTGTGACTGAAGATGCAGATAACACATAATGTTAAGAATGACACATCTCTTTGATCTGAAGAAATACACTAAGAGATCAACAGGAAGGTACAAGAGTGGTCACACGTCTGTTGACTGAGACTAATTGGGGTCACACGATTTTATTTTATTTTGTTACTGTCCGATCTACGCCGGATGGCTTGATGGCCGTCTTGTGCCTCCCGGCTGACACTGTTAGGAATCTTCCTCGAAGAGCCAGCGACCAACGGCAGAGCAGCTTGCCTCCGCCGTCCGTGGCCCCGGCCAAAACCCCGCTCCCCGCCCCACCGCACTGCCGTGGTTGCGCCGCCCCAGGGCCAATCCACAAAGACTCCCCGTCATCCAGATCCGGCGGCGGCAGTACCTTGAACCCACACAACTCTAAGATAGCCATCTAAGCGCTGCTTCCGCGGCGAACTTGCGGCCCCGCACCCTTACGTTAGACACCAGCCAACTGGCAGCCTAGGAGCTCCGCCGCCTCGAGGGGTGCTGCTTCCCATTGGGAATCGATTGGCCCAGAATAAAAATTCAGACAACTGACGCCTAAATAAAGTGATTTGAGATGAGGGTGCGACCTATCTGGCGGCATGGTGAAGTAGGCAGGTCTAGCTGCCGAATCGGTGAGGCCGGCGCGGTTGCGGTGGCCACCGGCGGCAGGGAAACAGCGATGTCGTGACGGTCGACGGCTACGGGGAAGCAGCGCCGGGACTCTGGATGGATCCAAAGTTGGAGCCGCTCCGGCGCCGTGAACAACAGCGGGGGTGAATCGGCTCTGGTACGGTTCACGCGTCCGTCGTCGAGGCAGCTCCAGCAGCACGGAGTAAGAGGCACACGGCCCAGTGCATGACGGCAAATGGACAGCGTCTCCGGCATTAGGGAGGAGGGTGGCTGTGAAATTGGTGCGGTGGGGGGTGACGGTGTCTTGAACTAGGGGGTACTCATCACGTCGTCTCCCGGTCAGTTGGATTGGGCCGAGGACCCCCGTGGCCGTATACTCATGGGCCAGTTCGGATAGCTGCCACATACAAGGAAGATTCCACAAGACTTGGTGATCAAGACAAGGACTCCTCCCCACCGGCGTATTCGGCTAGGACTCTTGTTATCCTAGGCCTCTGGTGCATTATATAAACCGAGGCCAGGCTGGTCGATAGAGATATACAGAATCATAATCATAGGCTAGCTTCTAGGGTTTAGCCTCTACGATCTCGTGGTATATCAACTCTTGTAATACTCATATCATCAAGATCAATCAAGAAGGAAGTAGGGTATTACCTCCATCGAGAGGGCCCGAACCTGGGTAAACATTGTGTCCCCCGCCTCCTGTTACCATCCGCCTTAGACGCACAGTTCAGGACCCCCTACCCGAGATCCGCTGGTTTTGACACCGACATTGGTGCTTTCATTGAAAGTTCCGCTGTGTGATCGACAAAAGGATCAATGGCTCGGCTGCAGATCAACTGCGACATCGGCTTCTTCGTCACCGGCTCGACTGCTCACCTTGGCTGGACCGAGGACTGCGCCCTACCTCCGATCATCATGTTTGGAGGAGGGCCTTCATCAACATCAACTCCGATCTCTATCAAGATCATGGAGGAATCATCCAGGGAGCCCGGGGGCTCAACGTCAACATTTTCCTCGGGCGACCGTGCTGTTTTCCTGGACAGCGAACTTGTATCCTCCGCCACCGCCTCCTCAAGTGTCGTTTTAATGATTGCTTCAGTGGAATTGTGCGGAATTGAGTCTACAACAATCCTGGAAAATTTCGTCGAGTTCCGATGGAGGAATCTCTGGCAATCCACGATATACCGGAGCCCTGTCAAATCTGGACGGGAATCTAGACGAGTTTAGGGCGTGGTGTCCAGCTTCTAGCTCGGACGTCCTTTGGAAGATCCAACAGTTGATCGGCTGCGGAATTCCTATATCTACCACCCCTCAAAATTTCAGCTCGATCCGACCGTCCAAACTTCGGGAACCTTCCGATTAGTGCATCACTTTTCGGATCTGTTTTCTATGCGAGAACGAATCCGACCCGAACTCATCTTTTTTATGAACGGGATTTCGGACATCCTTTTTGAAGAAAGTTTTGTATGGGGTATTGTGTTTTGTTCCCAAACACATCCCGCTAATTTTGAAGTCTTTTCCAATATGATCTTCACCATCGCGCTGGTGTCAAACCAGCACGACAACGTTGCTCTACGACTGCCGACCTGCGCTATGCACGTTGTCACTTTATTTTGCCAAGCTCAACTTCTTCGGATCACATCGCGAAGGATAAATCATCACCAACATCGCCGCCCCACGGATTACACGGAGCGGGCACACCGGCATCGCCGCACAGTCACTTCATCAAGCCGGCATTGACCACGTCACGACCGGAATCGGCAGGGCCGCACTGTTGCTTCTTCAAGCTGATGTCCATCACGCCGACCTACTTCGACTCATCGGCTGACATCGAGGCTTCGACTTCTCGGCTAGACCGGGGGCTTCGCCATCTCTTCATCAACCTACTCCGGAGAGTTCAGCATCACTAGCCGACCAACTTCGTCACGTTAGCTGGACCGAGGGCTTTGCCTCGGCAAGCCAACCTTTGCCAGCATCCCCATGCTGTCGCTTTATCGCCCATCAGGCAATGGGTGTGCGGATCGAGTCCCAATTTTGGGAGTCACCTTTCTTCGGATTGGTACAACAAATAAACCAGGTTCCGTACATAGTCCGGTGCACGCCGCATCCGGAACTCGGACTGACATGTGAATTCAGGCTTTGCCACGCCTTTACCGCATCACGCCGACGCCCTGCATCGACATACACTTCGGCGCGTAGGCCATATTTTCTTTTATTACTCACTTTGCATAAATTATTTATTATGCAACGATTTTTTAATTATTATTATTACTATTATCTCTGGATTGCACTATTTTTTGTGCACAGGAAAATGATCCGGGTTGGGCAGTATCGTCAACTCGGTGTACTGACATGCCACGTCACCTCGGCTGGATGGGGGGCTTCGTCAACACTTCATTACCCCACGCCGGGGACTTCGGCGTCACTCTGCCGGCCTGCATTGGCCGTGCCATGTCACCACTTCGGAGTGCCGAGCTCTTCGCTCCGCCACCTTGGGACTGGCTTGGAGGATGGAACCTTGTCCCGCATCAAGCTCGGACCGCGTCATCAATGCCGAACACATTAACCAGCTAAGTTGCCTTCATGCTCAAAGTTTTAAATTTTTAACTTGTGTTCGGTTCGACCTAGCATTATACCTTTTTGGCAAAAAGTTGTTTGTGAAAAAAATTCCTTGTCATAACCTTGTTTGTGACACACAAATTCAAATACCCAGTTCACTTGGGGGCTTCCTTCATGGAGCCTTTCCTCTTGCATATGATTATACTTGTACGGCTTCGTTCCTTGTTCGTGTATTACGCCACAATATGCACCATATTGACTTAAACGATTTGCAAGCCGGGTTGCCTCGCTCCTGTGTTTACCCCTACGTTCCCGATTGTTCAGCTAGGGAGTAAAGGGGGCACCTCTGCGATTGTCACGATCGGGTCATCTGAGCTCGGACCTCAGACTGGGTGAAGCCGAAAGCTAGCGCTCTTATTGTTTTCAATTGCGGTCGGCACAGAACGGAACTCATGAGTACAAAAAATCTATTGCACAAGTCTCATAGTAACAATGAGCAACCGAAGAAAGGTATCGGTGGGGGTACTATTTTCTTCGAAGATGCTTCTTACACTTCATCAGTAATATAGCAAAAGTTCCCTGAGCGCGCTTTGTCTGTTACAGCCTTATGGCCTGATTGCCTTGTTATCGGTTACACCATCGATATTTTCGACAGGTGGAGTACGTAAGACTTTTCGGTCCTTGACCGAAGAGGGAGAAGCCAACGGTCGGTTAAGACGCGTTTAAAGTTCGGGTGAACAAAGATATGATATTAGTACTTCGGTACATACAATCATTATACATAAAATTCTTTTACCCAAGTCACTTGGGGGCTCTTAAATGAGCCATTTTATAATAAGTGTTCTTCTTCTTAGTCGTTGCAAAGTTGTTTATTATTATTATTATTTATCACTCCTTTCTCGACGCAAGTGTGTGGTCAATAGCCGGATAGCCTTGCTTCTCTCTAAAGCCGTTCGAACTTAGTTTGCTAAACTAGCCTCGGAGAAGCACTCCGCCTTCGGGATAAGGAGGTTGAAGCCATAGGCTGATCCGCTTGAAGTCTTGAGATAGAATGTGTCATTGTAAAGCACGACAACAACACAATTTTCCTTTTCTAAAACCAATTTTTGATTTGGCACCGAACACTTGATCTAGTTTGGGCGTCCAGTTTTTACTGAAGTTTTTGGTTTTCCAAGCCTATGGCACTTTTAAGCCATTTGTGTGTTTCCAGCATTAGTCTCGTAGTGCGGCGTCGGACACCTTTAGGGATTCGGCAAAAACATTCTCGGACATTGATGTATATGCATCAGTTTCGAATTGCGTCTTTGGTCAATAGTTGGGTTGCCCGGCTCCTATGCTTGCCTCCTACGTTCCGCTTTATTCGGCTAGGTTCGCAACGGGAGAACCACTGCGATTGTGCTCACTACAAGAAATATTTCAACTTGCGACCCTCACTATTGGTCACTGAAAGGTCATGGTTTTTCATTTGCGACCTTTTTGTGACCAAAAACAGAAGGTTGAAAGCTGGCAGTCGTAAACTGAAATTAACGACCTTCTCTGTGAGAAGGTCGTGGAATTCCACGACCAAAACAAAAGGTCACTAGTTCAACGACCTTCTGTTTTGGTCACTGGCTATCTGCCCAGGCCACGTCGGATCCGACGTGGCAAGCTGACATGGCAAAATTGCGACCAAATGAAAAGGTCGATGATAAGAATCAGCCCGGTCCAATTCGGTGTTCTACATGGGCCTGGCCCAATAATTCAGCCTTTTTAGAATATTTTTTCCCTATTAATTTGGTCGACTACATGGGCCAAGCCCACATTTTTGCCGTTTTATTTCTGGGCCATGGTCTCTTATAATGCATTTCTTATTAGTTTTTGTCCTTCCAGAAAAATATTGTTTGGGCCATGGCCTTTTCACCCCAGACCACGTTTGTACCACGTTTATTTCTGGGTCATGGCCTATTCAGGCCCGGTACTATCATGGCAATTGAGTAATTTTCACAATCTGGCATTAAAGCAACATGTACATAGGGAATACAAAATTTCATTACACAGGAATTGTTCAACACGTAGGAGCACATCTGGTACTGTCCTAACAATGTCTACATAATTTGCCTTATCTCACTACTACATAACATTGTTCAACACGTAGGAGCACATCTGGTACTGTCCTAACAATGTCTTCATTGCTCCCTCTGATGGGCAAGTTCTCCAGGTGCGACAACTTGCCTTCCTACAAGAACAGAACATTACATGAATAGATCAATCGAGGAGGAAACAGTAAAACAGGCTGAAAGCATCACACATACAAATAATAACAGCATACATTAATGTATAAAATAATAAAAATATCTATAACCAGGGCTATTTCTAGCCAACCTGTGTGCATGAATCATAATAGATCAAGCAAAAGACGTATAACCATCAGCAAACAGCAAATATTAGTGAAAGGGGACAATTTCTAGTACTCGTCATTTTTGCAAAGTGAGCAAGAACGATGATATTTTCCTACACATACTTTTTGATTTTTCCTTAGTCCTATAGTGATCTGCTCACTCCAATTCTATCTACTCAACCCATTCACATGCAACATGGATAATCAGGAAGCATCTAGTCAAATAAGGAATTAGAATGCAACATGGATAACTATGCCCTATGAAACAGTTCACGTATCAAGAACCATCAACGTAAATAAGGAACTGGTATAGAACACCAACTCAATCACCTTCACAACAATGAAATCATGGATAATTCTTCTATTTAATTGAAGTTCTCTAAGCTTCTTCCCCCATTGAAAGCAGTCTACAAAATAATTGAGAACAAGGTCAGCGCCAAAATTCAAACCATATAATTTCTTGCTAATCTCATATACTGTTATTCAAAAGAAAGATGTATTTTGCTGTAAGATTTTAGCACTAGTACACAAGACATAAAAAGGTACCAAAAATCCTTAGTGATCTGAAGCAGCAAACAAAATTTAAACACAGACAATGCATGCCATAGTAATAGCAGCACAAACAGAGAAATGCAAAAGGCACCTCATACTAGTATGGTGATCTCCGTCGCAAATTTTAAGCTCTATTTCATGTAGATAATTTATTTGGTTTCAGTAAACAACTACAGTAGCATGCAGTATATATGAAGGGATTACAACAGGTTCCTATAGTACACTAGATAGGCCAACATTTTAGACTACTAGTACCTAGAAATCATATGCATCTCTGTTTTTTCTCTAGCCCAGCCACAAGATCATAAGAGAAATCGTAAGTATCTGGTGCATTTGATATAATAAAGCAGCTCCCGAACAAACAGAAGTTCTGCATCTTCACATCCCAATTCAGGAGATCTGTGGGATAACCTACCCTGAGGAGCTCGCCGCGGGATCTTCTCCATGGACAGCCCCCTTCTTTCACAACACCAGATTGGCCTCTTCACGAACCTGCAAAAATAAATGCACACACAAATCAGATTGTGGGAGACGAGAGGAGGAAGAGGAGGAGGAGGGATGTGTATGCAAGTGTATAAGCATCAAGCATGAGATACTTTTCAAATTACTATGAACATTCTTAGTTTCTTTGATTGAAGTAGGTGACTGGGGCTAGGTGTGCTCACTACTAGGCAGTAAAAACTCGGTATATACAAGCATTGCGTGCTTAGTTATCGGCGACGAATATCTAGACACCAAAATATCGGTGCCTCTGCCGCAAGTAACCATCATCGTGAACTAGACATACGAATACTAAATATCAACCAATGCACATACTTTTATTAGCAAGAGGAGAGATAGCTCAAAACAGAACATATATAATTTGCAAGAAGGAAATCACCCATAATTAACAGGGAGAGATATAACCAAAACAAGTTCATTTGTCTTCCAAGTATAAAACATCAAGTGCACAAACTCACATCAGTTAACATCATTACAGAATTTCAGATAACATGTTTACTGCAGAAATCAAGCATAGGTAGTAGTGCTGCTAGTGTTTCTTTCGGTGGTTGTGTTGGACATGCAACTAAATTTCTGTTAATTGATGAAATGCAGACGCTGAGGAGGCTAGCCCAGAACAGGGAGGCGGCAAGGAAGAGTCGGCGTGATGCGTACCTGAATCTAGGAGAAATGCCGGAAGCAAGGGAAGGAGGGCGTGACGGCGATGTTCACGATTGCCTCCATGAACAGCTAGCCTCCATGAAGAGTTCACGCTTGCATTCCAACATTGGTTCGTATGTATAAGTTGCAAGTAATTGTACCGAATAATTGTGTACAAACTGAGAAGAGCTTCTAAATTACTACAGGATAAATGGTTGTAGAGCAGAATCATACTTGGTAAACAATGCATGAACATCCAAGTCGTTCTCCTTCAGTTTTGGACCAGTGCTGTACCAGCCAACGACATGCTCCTTGGCTGCATCCGAAACAGCTCCTCAGTATTCAACAGAAACAACTACACATGGCAAGTCCAAGCATATCTAATAAAAATTCTAAAACAGCATACCGTTGATCCTCTTGAACATGGAGAACATAGACTCATGGTAATTATGGTCGAGGAACCAGATCCTTGGGTCCTTGTCATCCTCCTGAAACGGCACTGCAAGATCACACCCTGACGCAATTCACAAATTCAGCAAGCCACCACCGT
Organism: Triticum aestivum; assembly: GCF_018294505.1. Lineage (NCBI taxonomy): Eukaryota > Viridiplantae > Streptophyta > Magnoliopsida > Poales > Poaceae > Triticum > Triticum aestivum. The sequence continues at coordinate 86,083,547 of NC_057799.1, forward strand.
AATAAATAGCTCTACAGATCTAATCACGCAAGGGTTTCGCGCCAGCGGATCTAGCAGCAGCTATAGCCAGGGTGGGTTTCGCGAACCCTAGGCCCCGCCAGAGGCACGGTTCCCCCGAAAACAGTCCGGGGACCTGGACGGCGCAAACCCTAGCAGGGAAGATGCGGGGTTCGGTCGTTTGCTTACCGGTGTAGGAGTTGGTGACGTCGATGATGCCGCGGGAGGAGGTGCCGAGGAGCACGCCGACGACGCGCTTCCTGGTGTCGCGGGCGACGCGATTGTACTGGTCGACGATGCTGAGCACCACCAGCGGTACACCACCACCATCTCCAGCGTCCGCCCCGACAGCTGCGCCGCCTTCACCACATCCATCTCCTCTCCCTCTCCTCGGCGCGTCGTCAGGGAGCAGCGCGAGGGGCGCGGCCCCGCAGGCGGAGAGGGAGCAAGGGCGCGAGCGGGCGGAGGGATCCGAAGGTGGGTGGCGCGAGCGGGCGGAGGGATCTGACGTCGTGGCTGCGGCGGGAGACGGGGCGGCGGCGGAGGACGGGGCACGGGCTGGATCTGGATCGGGGAGAAGGGGAAAGAGAGAAGCGGCGGAGAGGGGGAGAGAGAGGCGGGCGCGGGCTGCTAGGGTTTGGATTAGGCTGCTGAGAGGTGGACGGTTCAGATCGGCTAAGGGGGGGTGAACCGTCGGATGAGCCCTGATTGGCTCAGAAAATTTATGGTTTAATATAGTTTCTAAGTACTAAAACTATGGGTGTTTTGTGAAGCAGTTATCAAAAATATTTTGCAAAACGGCAGAACTAAATTTTTCTCTGAAGTTAGACCACATTTTTTGGATGATCACCAATTTGCATGCATTTTTACCTTTCTAGCTATTTTAATCATTTTTCGAGTGCCCAAAATAAGTTTTTTTGTGAAGGACCTATAATATATTTGTTGCAAAATTGTACCAAATAAATTTTCTAAAATACTAGGACATATTTAATGCACAATTGACCAAATGGTTGGGTGTAAAATGTTTTGATCCACCTCTGGTGAAAAAGACAAATTTCCGCCGATTCAGGTGGAAACGGGTCAAATTTGAACTGCAGCTGCCTTATAGTTTGTTCTTTATTTTTGCCAAAAATCATTTCTAGGTACATAAGTACCTATTTAATCAGAGACCAAAAAATTCTAAGATTCAACCACTAGCTAGGAACGGTCATTCCCGCCGTTTTGACCGCATTTTGAAACGGGCTTAAAAAATTCAAAAAAATCAAAAAATTGGGAAACCTTCGCATTGTGTCATTATATGGGGCCAAGTTCCCAGGAAAAATAACAAACTTGTAATACGGCAATTATTTTAAAAAGTGTTCTCAGAAACGAGCTATCACGTGTGGAGATCAATGGCTTTCAAGCCAAATGATCAATCTTATGGCCACATTCATGGCATAGTTTGTTCAAATGATCTCATATTGTGCACAAGGGTGCATACTGGAATGGCAAACAATGTTGCCTAAGGAAGTTTTCATTTTCTTTGGACGAAAAAACCATTTTCCATTTTTCGAGTGCCCAAAAGGAGGTTTTTTTGTGAAGGACCTCCCAAATAATTGTTGCAAAATTGGACCAAATAAATTTTCTAAAATACTAGGACATATTTAATGCACAATTGACCAAATGGTTGGGTGTAAAAAGTTTTGATCCACCTCTGGTGAAAAAGACAAATTTCCGCCGATTCAGTTGGAAGCGGGTCAATTTTGAACTGCAACTGCCTCATAGTTTGCTCTTTATTTTTTACAAAAATCATTTCTAGGTACATAAGTGCCTATTTAATCAGAGAAACACCAACAAAATTCCAAGATTCAACAACTAGCTAGGAACGGTCATTCCCGCCGTTTTGACCGCATTTTGAAACGGGCATAAAAAATTCAAAAAAAATCAAAAAATTGGGAAAGCTTCGCATTGTGTCATTATATGTGTCCAAGTTCCCAGGAAAAATAACAAACTTGTAATACGACAATTATTTTAAAAAAGTGTTCTCAGAAACGAGCTATCACATGTGGAGATCAATGGCTTTCAAGCCAAATGATCAATCTTATGGCCACATCCATGGCATAGTTTGTTCAAATGATCTCATATTGTGCACAAGGATGCATATTGGAATGGCAAACAATGTTGCCTAAGGAAGTTTTTCTTTGGACGAAAAAACCATTTTCCATTTTTCGAGTGCCGAAAAGGAGGTTTTTTGTGAAGGACCTCCCAAATAATTGTTGCAAAATTGGACCAAATAAATTTTCTAAAATACTAGGACATATTTAATGCACAATTGACAAAATGGTTGGGTGTAAAAAGTTTTGATCCACCTCTCGTGAAAAAGACAAATTTCCGCCGATTCAGTTGGAAGCGGGTCAAATTTGAACTGCAGCTGCCTCATAGTTTGCTATTTATTTTTTCCAAAAATCATTTCTAGGTACATAAGTACCTATTTAATCATAAATACATGGTTTGGTGGCGATACGTCGAGGTTTGGGCAGTGGCCGAGGGCCCCAACTCTAGAGCGCGTAAACTCGCATGCCCGCCGCGTGGTCACCGCGTGACCGTGGCGTTGCCATGTGTTCTGGGCGGCCTAGGCATGTCTAGTGGGCTGGGCACTCCCCAGGTAGGTGCTAGGAAGAAAATTACAACATAAGATTTTCACGAGGAGACCGATCGATGCTCAAACATGAATTAGCAGCCAAGTGTTTGATTAGCGGTACGGGAAATGTACATGGCTAATGGCGTGAGTTTTGGCTGAGGATGATCAGTTACTAAGAAGACCGTCTTCACAAATTTTTAGCTCAAAAGGAGGATCCTAGGTGGTACTTGCTTTGCAAAGTACCACACTGGACATAAATACGAATGTTGAAGCTGGGCTCAAAATAATGAATGGATTGAGCTGGCATTTGGTGAAGGATGGTTATTTGGGCATAGGAAAGCACTGTAGAAAATGGATACTATTTGGACATGCCAAAGTGGTACTTCCTTCACAAAGTGCTGCTTTGAACAGAATAGGAAAATGAATATTGTTGAATTATTTTTGAACTAGGCAAGGAAGGTTTTTGACATATTTGATGAAGATATGATGCAAACAATTTATGAGAATTTTTTGGGAATTTTTGGAATAACAGAAATATAGGTTGCTTCACAACCTAGGGCAAAAATTGACACATGGACATGACACATAGGCAAAACTGATGAGATGGCGCCTAGTCATCGCAACCCACCACAATTTACAAGGCTATGACCATCTATATTGGTCGTTAACAACTAGAAATAAGGCAGCGGACTAGCGCTGTTTGCTTTATGACCATTTCATGTAAGGAAATTATGACCTTTTTGACCAAAATGGTCGCAATGGTTTAGGGTTTGGAGCCCCCCAAACAGCTTTTGACCAATTGGTCTCAAATGGTCATAGATCTATGACCAATTCTTCCAGGGTCACTGCCAGAAGGTCACTAGTTGACATATTTCTTGTAGTGGCTTCCAGCTAGCATGGTTAAGCGCCTCAGTGGAGAAAGCCGAAAACTGACTGTCACAATAAGCATAAATTGGTCAGCGATCCGATGACTGTGTTAAATGACGGGCCATTCATAATATTGGCCGAAGTGTTTACGGCTTGACCTCGACTATCGCCGAACACTAATCGGAGGCTAGTAACTGGCCTTCCAACTTTAAGCTCCTATGACTAAGTGAAAGTTATAAAGCCCGCATATCTGACTGCCTCATTTCTGCTAACACAACCGCCTCCGGGCACCGAGACGTCGGCTAAGGGTTGTTTTGTTAGTGCGGAAACACCCTGCGTAGTATCTACCAAGGGGTAGAAGCCGACGATGGGCCACTTTCAACTGATAAACGGTCGCAATGGAGTCAAAATAATGATGTAAAGTACTTGGACACATAGAATCATTACACATAATCTGTGATTTTACTCTGGATATCGATCCTTAATTCGGCCACCCGTGCCCACATTAAGGCTCGGGGGCTACTAGGCTTCGTGCTCATTATTTATCAATATTAAAGGGGCACATCGATCCCCTGATTTGGTGTTGCCACCCGACCAGTGTCTTGGGGGCTACTACATTGCTTATTCAATGCAGAGAATTCAAAGTGCTCAGTGTTCGGCTTGACCGAACTATGCGCATACGCGTCTTCGGACAATAATAGGTACCATATGGACCTATCCGGCATCAAGCTAGTATATTGCAGTGACTTCTCACAACCCTCTCTCAGGGGCCCGTTTGCCGATCACTATTATCTCTAATATATTACACTGCGTTTTTATTCCTATGTATGCTGCCGAGCTAGGAGTTGATCCTCAGGCCGATTTCACGACCTGAGTCTCAGAAGCTACTAGGATCAGCGGTTTCATATTTTCCTTCAGGTGCATCTCGGATTTTAGACCAACACACACCTTGAGGGCTACTGGATATACATATACTGGCTATATATCTCGGCAGAGAATAAATTGCACCAATCAAAATATTAACAAAAAATCAGCCTGCTGTCGGGTGGTGCACCACCTCGGAAGCAGTCTGGCATAAAGCTCGGGCGCCAGTGGCTGGCTCCATAGAGGGCATTTCCGGCATTGAGCTCGGCTAAACTCCTTCAACTTTTTAGAACCAAGGTGATCTATGACACCTCGGATACAGTCCAACGTTGGAGCTCGGACATAGTCCGGCGTTGGAGCTTGGATACAGTCGGGCATTGGAGCTTGGATATAGTCCGACGTTGGAGCTCGGATACAGCCCGGCGTTGGTACCCGGCTGCAAAAGATACCTCGAATACAGTCCGGCGTTGGGGCTTGGACGCAAGAGGACACTGCCGCCCGGGAACAACTTCAAACCCGAGGTGTGCCATAAAAATAACAAGGCATTGATAAAGGCCGGGAACTTAAAGGGGCTCCTTGGATACCCGACGTGTAAACTCGTCGGATGCACTTCGGTGATCCTCAAGACCGAAGATGAGAAGATTTGTTGAACCAGTTTTCAAGACCGACAACCGAAGATGAAGAACAGTTTGGAAGAATCGACGAGAGTCGCCAACTTGAAGACCGGTTCAGGGGGCTACTGACGGTGTCCTGGACTAGGGGGTACTCATCATGTCGTCTCCCGATCAGTTGGATTGGGCCGAGGACCCCCATGGCCGTATACTCATGAGCCAGTTCGGACAGCTGCCGCATACAAGGAAGATTCCACAAGACTTGGTGATCAAGACAAGGACTCCTCCCCACCGGCGTATTCGGCTAGGACTCTTGTTATCCTAGGCCTCTGGTGCATTATATAAACCGAGGCCAGGCTAGTCAATAGAGATATACACAATCATAATCATAGGCTAGCTTCTAGGGTTTAGCCTCTACGATCTCGTGGTAGATCAACTCTTGTAATACTCATATCATCAAGATCAATCAAGCAGGAAGTAGGGTATTACCTCCATCGAGAGGGCCCGAACCTAGGTAAACATTGTGTCCCCCGCCTCCTGTTACCATCCGCCTTAGACGCACAGTTTGGGACCCCCTACCTGAGATCCGCTGGTTTTGACACCCACAGGGGGTGCCATGGAGGAGGGGCTGAGGTTTCGCGGCTCGGGAGAAGGGAGCTTCCGGGGAGAAGGTGATTTGGCGCCCACGAGGTATGAATGGGGGGGATTGGGAGGGGAGTGGAACCATGTTTTACAGACGCATTTGTTTGAAATGTGAGGGGGAGTTACAGTTCTACCCCTACCTTTAGGCTTCTCGGCTTGGGTCTGTGTACTGAGGGTCGGGGATAGTAGAGTAACTTTGCTTCTCCCCAAATAGTGGGCGGGAGCGATTTCGGGCGAGGAGGGTGTGTTTTGAAATATAGTGGACACGAGCGATTTCGGGCGAGGAGACCGTGTTTTGAAATAGAGGGCGCAAGCTATTTCGGGTGAGGAGAGCATGTTTTGCGGACCATGGTTTATGAATTATTCGGCACATGTCATTTCGGCCGAGGAGAAGGTGCGCTTGGATGAAGTTACGAACCTATCCTCGATGCACAACGGGACAATTAATGCGTCTCCCACATAGGACAGTAATTTCGCGTCTCCCATTTATTTGCTTGGGCGAATTCCACCGAGTAGAAGATGTTTAATGGTTCGTTCAAAATTTGGGAGAACGAGCATCCACGTCTACCTTACCAAGTCGATTCGAATCAAATTTAGAAATATTAGCTTGCCACTTCTTTTTTAGATGGAGAGATGATGCTCGGGAGTAATGTGTTTTTACATGCTCGTTGCTAGCGATTTACTATATGACAAATAGTTGACCCACTCAAAAACGGGAATCAAACCCAAAATGAAATATCTCGATTCAATGAAATAGCTTGTTCACCAGGTCAAAATAGTGAACTAAATCCAAAATTGAACACCTCAATCGAATAGCATGTTGTACAGTATTATTGTACTCCATGAACATGTTGAAAGTCAAATTAATGAACTTGTTTGATATACGCATATATCCGTTCATGTGTGGATTGCGGACAACATGTTCTCCAATTTAAATATTTGAATGCAAGTTTATATCGAAACATGGTTTATGTCAATCTTTGATGCATAAAACGCGACCTCCCCCTCTCCCGAACTCCTGCTCTCTCTCTCTCTCTGACAATCTTCAATTATGTCGCACGCATCCAACACACAAACCTTGTTGGTCCTCTCCCTTTCTCTCCATCTCTCTCTCTCTCTCTCTTTGTGTGTGTGCGTGGGGGGGGGGGGTCTTTCTAGTTCGCATGCATATATACTCCATCTATAGGTCTCTCTCGCACACTATGTATGATTCTCTAGTCCAAGCTAGATATCTTGGGTGCACTCATCGTACGCACACAAATTCCTTGGCTCATTGCCCGTAACTCTCTCACGCACAACTTTGTCATCTCGGAGCTCTTCCCCCTCTCTCTCAAACTCTCCATCTACCTGGGTCACACATACACATGCATATCTCACTCGCACTCGATAGGCCCATCTAAAACTCTATCTCTCTCCCTCGTTCTCTCTCCATCTCACACGCACACACACAATCTCATGCCTAGCTAGCCAAGTATGATGGTCTCTCACTCAATTGTAGGCACACGCAGGCCCCCCTATATGTATATGACTAGCTAATCTTAGTCTCCATCACAAACATGTGCATGGTCTATCTCGATTTCTCTCGGGGCATCTTTCTATCGCGCACGCACCTCCCTCGATCTCCCACCCATATAGTCCCCTCACGATCTCGAGGGGGTCTCTCTATCACAAACACACCCTCTCGCCCTCCCCATGCGTCCATGTTCTCCATGTGTCCCTCTCGACCTTTGTTCCTTGTTGGAAAGACCTCTATTGGACATGTGCTATAGGGGTATCTCTCTCCGTTGCAAACAATCACACACTAGCTATCTTCGTGTATCTCCTCGCCTCGGTTTTCTATCTCGGAGAAGCATGCGTGATATGTTCGCCTAAGAAACGAAAAAACACACTCTCTCTCTAATTTATCGTTTGTTGTCACTTTCTCTTTCACACATACTCTTTTTGCACACTTACTCATTCTCCTTCACACGCACTTGATCCCTCTCGACTTAGGCACTCTCCTCGGTCCATAGCATATTGATTTATTGAAAAGTCAAACATCACAAAGTTTGACCATGTACGTGGAGAAAAACAATTACATTTGGAACGGCAAACATATACCATTAGATTCACCATGAGATGTAGTTTCGTATGATGTATCTTTGGTATTGAAGATATAAATAACATTTGTGTAAACCTGATCAAAGTTTCCAAAGTTTGACTTCTAAAAAATTACATGCACTGCATTATCGAGCGGATGGAATATCTCTTTCCCCTCTCAGCTATCTGACGCACCACTCAGCCTTATCGGGGCTCCTCAATCTCTCTCAAACTTTATATCTCCCTGGTTCACACATACACATGTCTCGCTCACGTTATACATATAGACCCATCCAACACTCTCCGCCCTTGTTCTCTCTCTATGTGACACACCCCCCCCTAATAAGTACCATAATCCCTCACTCCATCATAGGCGCAAGCACTCCCCCCACTAAGTATGATTATCTCTCACTAGCCATCAGGAACACACGTATTGTCTCCTTCCATCCATACGTCTATCTCGATATCTCTCGGGGTATCTTCTATCGCGCACACAGCTTGTCACTCGATCTCCCACCCATGTAGTCCCATCACGATCTCCAGGGGACCTCTCTATGACAAACATACACTCTCTCCTCCCCATGTCTGCATTTTCTTCATACGACTCTCTCGACCTCTCTCCGTTGTTTGTCAGACCCCTCTTGGCCACGTGCTAGGGGTCTTGCTCTCTCGATTGCAAACAATCACACACTATCTCCTCACCTTGCTTCCGTTGTCGAAGATGCATGTGTGATATGTTTGCATAAGACACACACGTTTTTTCTCGACTTTTATCGAGTGTTGTCCATGTCTCTTTCACACACGCACACACACTTTTTTCACTCACTCTTTCTATTTCACACTATATATATATCTCTAGTTAGGGACTCTCTCACGTCCATAAGCATATGGATGTTTTGAAAAGTCAAACATCAGAAAAGTTTGACCAGGTATATGTGGATAAAAACATTTACATCTGGAAAGATCATTAGATTCATCACAACATGTACTTACTTCATACTATCATTTATCTTTGGTATTGTAGATATAAGTAATTTCTTTATAAACTTGGTCAAAGTTTCAAAAGTTTGACTTTTAAAAAATGTTGGAACTACATTATCGAACGGAGGGAGTAGCTCTTTCTCTCTCTCACTGCTATATCTCACGGGCCTCCCCTCTCACACGAACACTCTATACCGACGGATTATACGCTCACTGTGTCAGCGCATAGCTCTGTATATTGTTTAGTTGACCGGTCAACCAATCCACATGCTGCCTTGTCAGCTCATGTTCAGTATCTTCGTGTGCTGGCCCATGTGGCAGTGGGTGAAAATAAGTAAACTAGAGGCCCATCTGACACGCAGGGAAGTAAACAAAGTTGAAACCACTCGGGGTAGCCCCCCGCACGCTAGTAAATTGAGGGCGCATTGAGGACACACTTCTTCCGCGTGGAGGACGCACTCGCGCACAATTCACCACTGCGCAGCGGCATGCACAGAAGGACGCACTCGCGCACACCCAGCACACAACACACACCAGCACACGTGTACACCGGCGTCGCCACCGGTTGAGATGGACGGTGAGGCAACCAACAAGCGGAGGCAGCTCAAGCCAAAATCGCATCCGGCGAGCCTGGACTTCATCAGCAGCCTCCCCGATGACATGCTGCTCGTCATCATCAGCCTCCTCCCCACCAAATCTGCCGTGCGCACCGCCCTGCTCTCCCGGCGGTGGCGCCCCCTCTGGAGCCGCGTCCCCCTCAACCTTACCGTCGATAGCTGCCTCTGCGACGGGGATTGCAAACGCATGGCCGCAGTCTCCAAGATCCTTTCATCGCACCCTGGGCCAGCCAGATGCCTTGACATCCGCATGTTCAGTACCAACTGCAAGGTCCAACCCAAGTTCAACGAGTGGTCCTTATCCCCCGCCCTAGATCGGCTCGAGGAGCTCAGCTTTGAAGCTGGACGATGTCGCTCTCTACCGCCGTCCGCGCTCCGTCTCGCGCCAACGCTGCACTGCGCCAGCTTCAGCTCCTGCTATCTTTCCCAGATTAATGCCACGCCCGCCCTTCTTCTCCCTCAACTCAAGCAGCTCAACCTCTTCGACGTTGTCATCTCGAAGAAGGCTATGGAGCACCTGCTCCGCAGCTGTACTGCACTCGAGTACCTTCGTCTTGAGCAGGTCCACGGGTTCATTAGCCTCCACATCGCCTCGACGAATCTCCAATGGATTTATGTGTCTTGCTAGCCGCACAAAAAGACATCAATAGGGAAGAGATCACTCCAGCTATTCCACGTTATGGTCATTGAGAATGCGCCTTTCCTTGAGAGATTGCTTCCATCGGATCTACAAGGTCCAACAAAAATCAGGGTCATTGACGCGCCGAAATTGACAGCGTTGGTGCACTCGTCTGCCAAATTCTACGAACTCTTTATTGGATCCTTAATCGTTCAGGTACAGTGATACGTCTCCAATGTATCTATAATTTTTTATTGTTCCATTCTATATTATATTCTGTTTTGGACATTATTGGGCTTTATTATACACTTTTATATTATTTTTGGGACTAACCTATTAACCGGAGGGCCAGCCCAGAATTGTTATTTTTTGCCTATTTCAGAGTTTCGCAGAAAAAGAATATCAAACGGAGTCCACACGGAATGAAACCTTCGGGAACGTGATTTTCGGAACGAACGTGATCCAGAGGACTTGGACCCTACGTCAAGACATCAACCAGGAGGGCACGAGGTAGGGGGCGCGCCTACCCCACCTGGGCGCGCCCTCCACCCTCGTGGGCCCCCTGTTGCTCCACGGACATACTCCTTCCTCCTATATATACCTACGTACCCCCAAACTACCAGATACGGAGCCAAAAACCTAATTCCACCGCCGCAACCTTCTGTACCCGTGAGATCCCATCTTGGGGCCTGTTCCGGAGCTCCACCGGAGGGGGCATCGATCACGGAGGGCTTCTACATCAACAGCATAGCCTCTCCGATGATGTGTGAGTAGTTTACCTCAGACCTTCGGGTCCATAGTTATTAGCTAGATGGCTTCTTCTCTCTTTTTGAATCTCAATACAATGTTCTCCCCCTCTCTCGTGGAGATCTATTCGATGTAATCTTATTTTGCGGTGTGTTTGTTGAGACCGATGAATTGTGGGTTTATGATCAAGTTTATCTATGAACAATATTTGAATCTTCTCTAAATTCTTTTATGTATGATTGGTTATCTTTGCAAGTCTCTTCGAATTATCAGTTTAGTTTGGCCTACTAGATTGATCTTTCTTGCAATGGGAGAAGTGCTTAGCTTTGGGTTCAATCTTGTGGTGTCCTTTCCCAGTGACAGTAGGGGCAGCAAGGCACGTATTGTATTGTTGCCATCGAGGATAAAAAGATGGGGTTTATATCATATTGCATGAGTTTATCCCTCTACATCATGTCATCTTGCTTAAAGCGTTACTCTGTTCTTATGAACTTAATACTCTAGATGCATGCTGGATAGCGGTCGATGTGTGGAGTAATAGTAGTAGATGCAGGCAGGACTCGGTCTACTTGTCTCAGACGTGATGCCTATATACATGATCATACCTAGATATTCTCATAACTATGCTCAATTCTGTCAATTGCTCAACAGTAATTTGTTCACCCACCGTAATACTTATGCTCATGAGAGAAGCCACTAGTGAAAACTATGGCCCCGGGTCTATTTTCCATCATATTAATCTCCCATCAACAAGCTATTTCCGTTGCCTTTTATTTTGCTTCTATTTTACTTTGCATCTTTATCATAAAAATACCAAAAATATTATCTTATCATATCTATCAGATCTCACTCTCGTAAGTGACCGTGTAGGGGTTGGCAACCCCTTATCGCGTTGATTGCGAGGATTTATTTGTTTGTGTAGGTGCGAGGGACTCATGCGTGGTCTCCTACTGGATTGATACCTTGCTTCTCAAAAACTGAGGGAAATACTTACGCTGCTTTACTGCATCACCCTTTCCTCTTCAAGGGAAAACCAACGCAGTGCTCAAGAGGTAGCAAGAAGGATTTCTGGCGCCGTTGCCGGGGAGGCTTACGCAAGGTCAAGTCAAGATTTGGACTCCCAACAACGAGCCATTTCTGGCGCCGTTGCCGGGGAGTCTACGCAAAAGTCAACATACCAAGTACCCATCACAAACCCTTATCTCCCGCATTACATTATTTGCCATTTGCCTCTCGTTTTCCTCTCCCCCACTTCACCCTTGCCGTTTTATTCGCCCTCTCTTTTCCGTTCATCCTTTTGTTTGCTTGTGTTGCCATGTGCCTTCTATATGCTTGCATCTTCACTTGCTGAAAATCTATTGATATGGATCCACTTAAAGTGTTCTACTTGGATCATCTTTGATCCTTATGCGCTCGTGCTGAAACCCCAACTAGCCTAGTTGATGGAAAATCTTTAGATGAGCATGCTCATTTTGTGCCTCATCGTTTGTCTGGAAAAGGGAAGCCCTTATGGTATCATATAAATAGTTTGCTATGCTATGCTTGGAATCTTTGTGAAATTTGTGATTTTACTTGTTGCTCTAAGAACCCTAAAAAACACCTTCCCTACCTATGTGAGTTCAATGATAATGAAATCTTATCTTCTTATGCAAAGGGTGTTTATAGTTACTATGATATCAAACAAATTGAAGAATTTGTCGTTTTTAAGGGTGCTCATGAAGTTGCTTCTTTGATTGAAAAGTATGATTTTACTCTCAACAAATCTGAAAATTCCGTCATACTTAAATATTGCAATGAAAACTTTGCTCATAATGTCTATGTCCAAGAGTTTATTGAAAGAATGACCATTGCTTTGGAAGAAAATAATGATATGCATGAATCTATAGATAATGATGATTCCGATGATTTGGTTGAAATATCCCCTGATGAACATGATGCTTGCTATTCTTGTGGCCATGATGCCAATATTTATGAAGACGAATTTGCTATAGTTCCTTATGTTAAAAATGAGATCGTTGCTATTGCACCCATGCTTGATAGTTCCTTCGATGAAAAGCATGATTGCAATGATTTTACTATAAATTCTCTTGATGTCAATTGTGCTAATAATATGCAAAACCCTAAGCTTGGGGATGCTAGTTTTGCTATGTCCACTATTTGTTGCAATGATCATGATTGGGGTGATTTTTCTTATGATCTTGAAAATTTATTTAATCCCCATGATGAATATAAGATTGATAATATTGTTTGCAATAATATTGAAAGTGGGTTTGGAAGAGTGTCAACTTTAGATCCCACATATTTGGAGAATATTCAATCTTATGAAATTTTTGATAAAAGTGGGTTTGGAGAGGTCATGACTTTAGTTAATGTTAATCCCACTATTTCGGAAGAGTGTCAACTTTGCATGCATGTGGATCGTGTTGAAAATATCTTATATGATAGCTATATTGTTGAATTTGCTTATGATCCTACATGTAATTATTACGAGAGAGGAAAATATGGTTGTAGAAATTTTCATGTTACTAAATTACCTCTCGTCATGTTGAGATTGCTATCGTCTCTTTCTTCTTCCTTCCATATGCTAGTTTTTGCTTGCCTTGATAATTTGTTTGCTTATAAAATGCCTATGCATAGGAAGTATGTTAGACTTAGATGTGTTTGTCACATGCTATTTGATGCTCTCTTTGTGCTTCAATTCTTGTCTCTCATGTGAGCATGATTAAAATTATTAATGCCTAGCTAGGGGCGTTAAACGATAGCGCTTGTTGGGAGGCAACCCAATTTTATTCTTAGTTTCTTTGCTTTTTGCTTCTGTTTAGGAATAAATATTTGATCCAGCCTCCGGTTAGATGTGTTTTTATGTTTTAATTAGTGTTTGTGCCAAGTTTAACCTATAGGATCTTCTTGGATGATAGTTATTTGATCTTGCTGTAAATTCCAGAAACTTCCTGTTCACGAAAATAATTGTTAAAAATCACCAGAACGTGATAAAATATTGATTCCAATTGCTGCTGATCACTAAACAAATTTTCTAGGTCATCCTAGTTTCGCTGAATTTTTGGAGTTCCAGAAGTTTGCTTTAGTTACAGATTACTACAGACTGTTCTGTTTTTGACAGATTCTGTTTTTCGTGTTTTGTTTGCTTATTTTGATGAATCTATGTCTAGTAAAATAGTTTATAAACCATAGATAAGTTGGAATACAGTATGTTTAACACCAATATAAATAAAGAATGAGTTCATTACAGTACCTTTAAGTGGTCTTTTGTTCTCTTTCGCTAACGGAGCTTACGAGATTTTCTGCTGAGTTTTGTGTTGTGAAGTTTCCAACTTTTGGGTGAAAGATTTGACGGATTATGGAACAAGGAGTGGCAAGAGCCTAAGCTTGGGGATGCCCAAGGCACCCCAATATAATCTAAGGACACCTAAAAGCCAAAGCTTGGGGATGCCCCGGAAGGCATCCCCTCTTTCGTCTACTTCCATCGGTAACTTTACTTGGAGCTATATTTTATTCACCACATGATATGTGTTTTGCTTGGAGCATCTTGTATTATTTGAGTATTTATTTGTTAGTTTAACACAATCATCCTTGCTGTACACACCTTTTGAGAGAGTCACACTTGATTTGGAATTTATTAGAATACTCTATGTGCTTCACTTATATTTTTTGAGCTATATAGTTTTTTCTCTAGTGCTTCACTTATATCTTTTAGAGCACGGTGGTGGATTTGTTTTATAGAAACTATTGATCTCTCATGCTTCATTTATATTATTTTGAGAGTTCTTAAAATAGCATGGAAATTTTCTTTAATTAATATCATGGGAAATTTGATGCTTGATAATTGTTTTGAGATATAAAGGTAGTAATATCATAGTTGTGCTAGTTGAGTAATTGTGGAATTGAAAAATACATGTGTTGGAGTTTGTGATTCCCGTAGCATGCACGTATGGTGAACCGTTATGTAACGAAGTCAGAGCATGAAGTATTTGTTGATTGTCTTCCTTTGTGTGGCGGTCGGGATCGCGCGATGATTAACTCCTACCAACCCTTCCCCGAGGAGCATGAGTATTAGTACTTTGCTTCGAGGGCTAATAAATTTTTGCAATAAGTATATGAGTTCTTTATGACTAATGTGAGTCCATGGATTATACGCACACTTACCTTTCCACAATTTTCTAGCCTTTTCCGTACCGTGCATTGCCCTTTCTCACCTTGAGAGTTGGTGCAAACTTCGCCGGTGCATCCAAACCCCGTGATATGATATGCTCTATCACACATAAACCTCCTTATATCTTCCTCAAAACAGCCACCATACCTACCTATTATGGCATTTCCATAGCCATTCCGAGATATATTGCCATGCAACTTTCCACCGTTTCATTTATCATGACATACTCCATTATTGTCATATTGCTTTGCATGATCATGTAGTTGACATTGTATTTGTGGCAAAGCCACCATTCATAATTCTTTCATACATGTCGCTCTTGATTCATTGCATATCCCGGTACACCGCCGGAGGCATTCATATAGAGTCATATTTTGTTCTAAGTATTGAGTTGTAATTCATGAGTTGTAAGTAAATAAAAGTGTGATGATCATCATTATTAGAGCATTGTCCCAAGTGAGGAAAGGATGATGGAGACTATGATTCCCCCACAAGTCGGGATGAGACTCCAGACTAAATAAAAAAAAGAGGCCATAAAAAAAGAGAAAAGGCCCAAATAAAAAAATGATGAGAGAAAAAGAGAGAAGGGACAATGTTACTATCCTTTTACCACACTTGTGCTTCAAAGTAGCACCGTGATCTTCATGATAGAGAGTCTCTCATTTTGTCACTTTCATATACTAGTGGGAAATTTCATTATAGAACTTGGGTTGTATATTCCAATGATGGGCTTCCCAAATGCCCGAGGTCTTCGTGAGCAAGCAAGTTGGATGCACACCCACTTAGTTTCTTTTTGAGCTTTCATACACTTATAGCTCTAGTGCATCCGTTGCATGGCAATCCCTACTCCTTGCATTAACATCAATTGATGGGCATCTCCATAGCCCGTTGATTAGCCTCTTTGATGTGAGACTTTATTCCTTTTTGTCTTCCCACATAACCCCTACCATTATACCTTATTCCACCATAGTGATATATCCATGGCTTGCACTCATGTATTGCGTAAGAGTTGAAAAGGCTGAAGCGCGTTAAAAGTATGAACCAATTGCTTGGCCAAAACCGGGGTCGTACATGATATGAATATTTTGTGTGGGGAAGATGGAGCATAGCCAGACTATATGATTTTGTAGGGATAACTTGCTTTGGCTATGTTATTTTGATAAGACATAATTGCTTAGTTAGTATGCTTGAAGTATTATTGTTTTTATGTCAACATTAAACTTTTATCTTGAATCATATCAAATTTGAACATTCATGCCACAATAAGAAGAATTATATTGAAATTATGCCAAGTAGCATTCCACATCAAAAATTCTGTTTTTATCATTTACCTACTCGAGGACGAGCATAAATTAAGCTTGGGGATGCTTGATACGTCTCCAACGTATCTATAATTTTTTATTGTTCCATGCTATATTATATTCTGTTTTGGACATTATTGGGCTTTATTATACACTTTTATATTATTTTTTGGACTAACCTATTAACCGGAGGCCCAGCCCAGAATTGTTGTTTTTGCCTATTTCAGAGTTTCGCAGAAAAAGAATCAAACGGAGTCCAAATGGAATGAAACCTTCGGGAACGTGATTTTCGGAACGAACATGGTCCAGAGGACTTGGACCCTACGTCAAGACATCAACCAACAGGGCACGAGGTAGGGGGGCGCGCCTACCCCCTGGGCGCGCCCTCCACCCTCGTCGGCCCCTTGTTGCTCCACCGACGTACTCCTTCCTCCTATATATACCTACGTACCCCCAAACTACCAGATACGGAGCAAAAAACCTAATTCCACCACCGCAACCTTCTGTACCCGTGAGATCCCATCTTGGGGCCTGTTCCGGAGCTCCACCGGAGGGGGCATCGATCATGGAGGGCTTCTACATCAACACCATAGCCTCTCCGATGATGTGTGAGTAGTTTACCTCAGACCTTCAGGTCCATAGTTATTAGCTAGATGGCTTCTTCTCTCTTTTTGGATCTCAATACAATGTTCTCCCCCTCTCTCCTGGAGATCTATTCGATGTAATCTTCTTTTGCGGTGTGTTTGTTGAGACCGATGAATTGTGGGTTTATGATCAAGTTTATCTATGAACAATATTTGAATCTTCTCTGAATTCTTTTATGTATGATTGGTTATCTTTGCAAGTCTCTTCGAATTATCGGTTTGGTTTGGCCTACTAGATTGATCTTTCTTTCAATGGGAGAAGTGCTTAGCTTTGGGTTCAATCTTGCGGTGTCCTTTCCCAGTGACAGTAGGGGCAGCAAGGCACGTATTGTATTGTTGCCATCGAGGATAACAAGATGGGGTTTATATCATATTGCATGAGTTTATCCCTCTACATCATGTCATCTTGCTTAAAGCGTTACTCTCTTCTTATGAACTTAATACTCTAGATGCATGCTGAATAGCGGTCGATGTGTGGAGTAATAGTAGTAGATGCAGGCAGGAGTCGGTCTACTTGTCTCGGACGTGATGCCTATATACATGATCATACCTAGATATTCTCATAACTATGCTCAATTCTGTCAATTGCTCAACAGTAATTTGTTCACCCACCGTAATACTTATGCTCATGAGAGAAGCCACTAGTGAAATCTATGGCCCCGGGGTCTATTTTCCATCATATTAATCTCCCATCAACAAGCTATTTCCGTTGCCTTTTATTTTGCTTCTATTTTACTTTGCATCTTTATCATAAAAATACCAAAAATATTATCTTATCATATCTATCAGATCTCACTCTCGTAAGTGACCGTGTAGGGGTTGACAACCCCTTATCGCATTGGTTGCGAGGATTTATTTGTTTGTGTAGGTGCTAGGGACTCGTGCGTGGTCTCCTACTGGATTGATACCTTGGTTCTCAAAAACTGAGGGAAATACTTACGCTGATTTACTGCATCACCCTTTCTTCTTCAAGGGAAAACCAACGCAGTGCTCAAGAGGTAGCATACAGCACTCGTCTTCTTCTTCGTCTTCTTGAAATTCACATTTTTAAATTTCTTATTGATGTATTTATGACCGTCTTCCAGAAAATGATTCCCACAAGCTTGACTCAGTCTATGCGCACAGTGAAGATCTTGGCAATAAAATCTATCGGCCCCAATTTGGATCAAGTTGTTGGATTCCTTACATGCTTTCCGTGCATGGAGAAGCTACTCATCAAGGTGAAACTTCTTTCCTATTAGTAAACGGTAATCACAACGTAGCTCAAATTTTTCGTAATTTTCCCAAATTACGATGACAAGTGTAGTGTTCAAAACTGCATCTACGCACTGCACTGAAAGAAACGTTTTTAGTATTTTTCTCACGTGATCACCTGCATCTTTTTTTGTTGTACTACTATAGTAGCCTAGGCTAGTCATAGTGGAATGTAACTTAGACTACTCCAGTAACTCTATGGTTACCCTAAGAGCAAGTACTACCTCCATCCTGGTTTACTCTTCCTATTTTGTAGTATTAAAATTTGACCATAGATTTAACTGACAAAATGTTAATGTGTGTCACTAAGAACTATATCGTTGGATTCGTATTTGAACATAATTTCAAATGGTGTAATTTTTAGTGACATGATTGGCATTTTCTTACGTAAATCTATGGTCAAAATTTTATACTAAATAAGAGGTAGTACAAAAGTGGGCTATAACGGCCCTCCACTATGTAGGCCAAAACACGTGCCAAATTCACTTGTGATGCATTTGGCATCGATGCCCCTCCATTGCTCACCTGGTGCCCCAATCTGGATCACCTACTTTGCTCCGGTGCCAAATTAACTCACGCAATGAAAAAACACTTGCGTGGGAGAGAGAGAGGACTGAGGCAATAAAAAAAGTCTTGCTTGGGAGAGTGAGAGGCTGGTGTAGTTGGTTTGATTGATTTGTTTATACATGTGGGTCTGTGTGAACAGCGGTGCCAACTCTCTCACATCGCGAGAGCGGTGCCAAAATCTTTTGATTTGACATCGATGCGTATTATGTGGCATACTTTTGCGAAATATGGCATCGACCACATAGTGGAAGGCAACAAATGCCCAAGCTCTTCACGTACTCCTAGGTAAATGAGAGGAAAGAGAAAGAGAGAGAGAGTGAAAAAATATCACTAGCCAGCCAACCCTATCGTATGAGCGAATGATTTCGGAACCTCTTGATGACACGGCAATCTTATACAGCCAGCTGCTCTAATATGTTCTCTTCTTTTGCAGATCAAAAAGACCCGAAAGTGAAAAATGTGCTGCACTATAACAATCTCATCGAATGCCTTGATCGCCATCTTACAGAAATTGATTTGATCGACTACCGAGGCAGTACATCTGAGATTAAATTGGCCAGGTTCTTTGTTTTGGAGGCAAGTGTGCTCAAGGTAATGAGTTTTGGCGTTCTTTGGTGCAACAATGAATGGTGTGCTGATCACCGCAAGCGTCTAAGCCTAAATGACAAAGTCTTCGCAGAAGCTGAATTTGTTTTTGAAACATCAAGTGGCCAGAGACTCGAAAACTTATTTGCCCATTAGTGACTTGTCAGGGCGGTGGATTTTAGTTTGTACGATAATGCTGCATCCACCTAAAGTAACGAAAGTTCTTACGTAAACTTCCTAGTAATTCCCTCTTCGTAGGTGCAACATTACTCCTAACATTTGTAATATCAGTTTGAAACTTGTAATATTGCCGTGTCCTATTCCTGCGTTTTCAAAATCCTGCGAATCAAACAGGTCCTGAGTTGGTGATGATGTTGTGCCTTCCATCTTTCACCAATAGCCGTCGGATCTAGATCTGACGCATACAAACCAAACTTCTCCAGTTTTGCAAAAAGATGCCCACACTTGTTCCCTATTTACAAACAACTCCTTGTCTCTCACAATCAGCCTTATCTCCTCCCCACCACATCTAGAAGGCCATGGAAAAATCTGGCGCGATGGGCGCTGCCGGCGCCGTCCACCCCCCAATCTTGGTGTTCCGTGCAATGCACGGGCATCTACGCACGGGAAATTATGTCGAACACGGCTAGTTGTAAGTAGGCTAGGTCTACAGCCATGATGATAGTGACTGCAGACGGTGAGGCTGACTATGGTATGCCAAACACGGCGCCTATACTCAGGTGTCATCTCCGGCGTAGGGTCTTGTCACTTCACTGTGAGGAGCAGCACGTAATAATTTGACCAACGGGTAGTACAGTGCTACTACATTGGTACTACTACTACTACTACTACTACTACTACTACTACTACTACTACTACTACTACTACTACTAGCACCACCGTCTGGATTTAATAGTACTACCACGTCCATCTGATTTAGTATTTGACTAGCAATATCTAGTAATGCATGTCACAAAAAATGTACTACTCCCTCTGTAAATAAATACATGGTGTATTGTTTTATTCCTATCGGCGAGATAACTTAATGTCTTTTTGCTACTTAATAGGATTACATGCAATGAACTAACCACTGCATGTGATGTTTGGTAGTCTCAAGTCATTGAAAGCATGCACGGGCACGGAGGGGGATGCAGCTTCATTGACTTACTGCACCTGCCTTTGGGTGTATGACACGTGGGCCCAATGGGTGGCTGGCCAACCTGTCATACAACCAAACACAGGTGCAGTAGAGGGGTGAGGAGTAGATGGCCAACACGCATGTGAATTCAACGCAGTCTGCACTTCTCATATAAAGGCTCCCGCCAGTCCAATCTACGAAATCCTACGCACCTACGCACCCAAGGGCAAGAGTGATCACTCCAATCGCAAGATCAGTTGACTAGAAGCTAGACCCATGGAGGCGATGAGCGCGAGCATCAGCTGGCTGTGCCAGATGGTCCACGACGCCGGCCTGCGGCCCGGCACCGAGGAACGTCTCTAGGTAGTGCTTGAGGCCGCCAGGGCGAGGGGCCGCTTGGACGACAGCTTCGCCTCCTTGTTCGACGAGGTCCTCGTCGGCTTCCTCGACAAGTTCACCGTCGTCAAGAAGATCGCGGACGACCTTGATGTACGCCTCCAGCCCACGTGCCCAGGCTCTGCGATGCCTGCCACCCTCAACGGCCTCTATGGTGACCTCTTCGATGCACTGGTGGCCCTGCGACTGCCAGCCGTCGCGCCGGAGAATGTCCGCCTCGAGGTCGCGCTTGCCGCGCAGCGCCTATCGCAGCAAGACACCATTGACGTAATCACCCACGTCTACGTGCAAATCGTGCACAAGGACTACTACATGCAAGAGGAGGACGATAGGACGCTGGCCTTCTTGGACCGCAGGGCAACCTTGGACGACATTGTTCAGAAGCACGTTGAGCTTGCTGCCAACGCCGCTGCTCCTCACACCTCGGTTGGTGACCCGGTGCACTAGGGCGTGAGGATGTCGTTGATGGATCCGTATGTATCTTTATCTTTCCGTCAAATCCATGTAGTAGTATATGGTACTACTAGTAATTATCTTACCTTTCGCATCAACTTCATACTTTTCCTACGTACTCCACACATGAACCGCGCCAGAACCAAACTTCTCATTACTCTAGGGAAAATCGTTATTTCTATCAATCGGTCGCGCCATGGAGCAAAACCAAATTTTACAAGTTACAAGTTCAAAAGGAAAAGCATGCCGTGTTCGCGTCGCACCCCCACACGGTTGGTCCGGCACGCCGCTCAAGGGGGAATGCGTGTTGTGTTGCATTTTCACTTACAAGTGGGACCGCAGTTGAGCAAACCGACTATCGGCAAACCCCCACCCCGCCCACCTCACGATGGCTGAGAAAACAGGAGGGAGAAGAGATGGCTGTAGCACGGACTCCAAGAAAATTGGTGTCAGATGGGACTCGTGTGGGTGGCGTGTGCCGTACTGCTAGACACGAATGCTAGTTATGGCCCATGCCACCCCACTATATCGAGGTGCTGGTTACGTAGAACAAATTTCCTGGAGTCCGTGCTCAGCCCTCCTCTATCTCTCTTCTCAGCCAGCTAGCAGACGCACGGAGCCCATCGTCGGTTTGCTCATATGCGGTCCCACATGTCAGTGAAAACGCAAGAGGACCCACTGAACCTGCACATCTTTCACCTCGATGTGCTGGTGATGAAAAACAAATCCAATAAAGATCTTCGGTGGCCGCTTTTGGAGTTACTCAAGAGTAATAAGATTCTATTTATAGTTTAACCCAAGATGCACATCACGTGGCTTCAACTACCACTCTATTTCCTTGCATGACACGACCTGGATGCTGGATGTCCCACGTGTCAGCAAAAGGAGGAAGAACTCGACCAAATCTTCGGTTGTGCTCTCGGATTAGACTAGTTGTGCTAACTTAAAATTTTATTGTGTAGAATGGATGCAAGTTTTGGTATTGGGACGAAGAGTACAACGATATATTGATAGAGCGCAATTTAGTAGATGTTCTAGCACTTTTAGCTAGCATAGAGGCTAGAGATGAGACTAGTGCACTTGTTGATAGAATAGAGGCTAGACACGTCTACTTCTTTACACTCGAAGAAGAAAGAAGCACGCAGGATCGAGCCTCCGCAAATCAACAATGAATGCATCGAGAAGGCACTAATCCAACTTACAGGAGCAGTTATGGAAGTTGGATATCTTCTAAAATGTATTCTTGTGGTTCTTGTTTTTCTAGTCAAAATTTTGGTGATGTATTTCCATGTACCAAAAAATCAATGATGAAAAAAAGATACGTGTTTGCAAAGAAAAATGTACGCGGCCGGGATGCGTCCGCGCGTTCGACGCACGGCCACCGCATCCGAGAAATGGCCCGGACACGACCCCATTGCCCTACCCAAACGGCCAGAATCCTGTCAAAATGGAGGTCCATTTGGGGTTGTGCGTTGGAGTTGGCCTTACAAGTGGGACCACAGTTGAGGAAACCGACTATCGGCAAACCCCCACCTCGCCTGCCGCGCGATGGCTGAGTTAGAGAAACGACGAGGTTGAAGAGATTGCTGTAGCACGGACTCCAACAAATATGGTGTCAGATGGAAGTCATGCTGGTGGCGTGTGCCGTACTCCTGGACGTGAATGCTTGTTCTGGCCCATGCCACCCTACTACTCCTACTACTTATAGTAGTACTATCGAGGATTCGAGGTGCTGGTTACGTACAGCGAACACATTAACATATGGCCCACCTCACACTATGGCCAAATTTCCTGGAGTCTGTGCTAGGTTAAAAGGTGTTCTGTGTGAGGATGGGTGGCTGGTCTCAAGTTTAAAACTTGTTATATTACGTACGTAGACGTAGAGATAGTGCAGCATGTGAAGCTAGTACAAATAGTGTACTATTGTTGATTGGCCTCATCCGATAACCTTTTGCAATGCACGTACAATTATGTATTCGGAAAATACTTTTTGCCTCGTCGCAGCACCCACTCAGAGAAGTGACTCGAAAGTCATTCATAAATTTAGTAAGTTTATCACAGGCATATCATTTTATTACATACAACAAGTCATCAACCCACAACGACAATGAGGATACATTATAAATACTAAAGTTTTCATCACACAACAAAAAACAAGCAATGAAATGAACTTCAACTCAACCAATCCTCGGCGTTGGAAACACTTGCTTTGAACCACAAGTGATTCTCTGGGAATGGCCAGCTACTGTCAATCTCGAGACGAACGCAGGACTGATCATCCAGGCTGAAGCGACCTACTATATCACGACCAGGGTAGGGAACCACCGCAATGTCCGACGTATAGATACAGTTGCTTCTCATAAATGGTAGTAACGTTGTGTCAACAGCAGCTGGATCGCCTTTAACCATCATTGGATAGTTTGGTCCAAGGAAGAGCGAGTTTTCTCCTTGACTATCAATACTGTACCAGGGAGAAGGTGTTGGCGCTAGCACACGAGTATCCATCCCGAATACCCTGCAACGGGTGTTGGAATAGGTCCGGAGAGGGCGACCATGGGAGACAACACGTGCTCCCTTAGTAGTAACAATCTCAGTGCACTGTATACAGACAAGAAGAGGTGATCCATCAGAATTAGTTGCCAGCCGCCACTGAGTATATAAGTCCTGCTCGTCCTCATGATCGTGATCATCACCATCGTCATCTCCCCCTTGGTTATAAATTTTTTCAAGTATAGGTGGTGGAATGTTCACAGGACCTTGGAAACACAAGAAGAAGGTTAATTAGTAAAGGGAAACTTGCTAACCTGCATGCATGTGGATGAAACAATTATAATTACGGTGGAAGACAAACGTACCGAAACAACGAGGATCCCATGCAAAAACAATGCCACGAGTGGTGGTAGCAAACACAAGATCCTCGTATTTAATTGCATCATAGTACTCATCATCCGTGTATAGAAACTGATTTTCGAGCAATGTCCATGGACGAACCGTGGAATCAGTAACAATGGCAACAAGCTTGTCGAATATAGCAACAACTTCATAGTTCTCGTAATTCCAAGAGCGGTTGGGAACTCGACAAATTGGTATCTTCTGTAGACGATAGCCACCATGATCGTATTTGAACGTACGTAGATCATCTGTGTGCTCAACCTCAGGGCACTCTGAGATTTTTGGAAGTGGAATCCGCTGACAAGTGTACACATTCACAAGTTCCCACTCGCAATTGTACCCAATATAAACAACCCAATCTCCATTTGCGCCAGCCCAGACCTTACCCTTAAGCGATGGCATCTTGACATCACATGTATCATTATCAAGCAGCATCAACTTGCACAAGGCGAGGCCTCCGTCGTCCGCGCCCATGCGAACAGGCTTATAGCGAAGAAGATAAGGGAGATCAAACCGCTCCTGGACCCTTGGGTTCCTTGTAATGATGTTATTAATTGAGTCTAGAATGTTCTTGAACGAACCTGCCATGCTAGCCGAGGTGATGACGTCGCACCGATCAATGAGTTCCCCCACCACGTCATCTTTCAGATCGGGGCAAGAATAACAGGGTCGTTTCCGGCTTGTTCGCTCCATGGAGAAGACGATCGAACAATGGCAGAAGGAAGGGTGGAGGCAAATGGAGGAGGGAGGAAGAGCGTGCTACAGCATTTCAAATCGAGAGGGAAAGGCGAAGAGTTGGTGGACGGTTGCCAGTTTGCCACGGTACACGAAGAGGTGCCCCGGCCTACACGTCCTTTCGGAAATTGTACGAAAGGACTCGCCGTCGTCTCACTGACATGTTGGAACGGGACCACATGTCAATGAAACATGGTGTTAATTTCTCGTGCAAAATGCGATCTGGCCGCGTTGGCCCGAGGTGCCGCATTATTTCTCGACTTTATTTTTTTAATGGCATGCCGTTCAGTTTTGAAAATATAAACTACTCTACCACTACTCCACCTCTAGTACTAGTAGTATAAAAAAGATATATATGCTGGAGCTTCAGAGCTTTCTTGCTAAGGGCTGCCCACTTGCTTCTCACACTATCACCCTCTCTCCAGATGTAAAAAAGATGACCTCTCTCTCCCTCCTCACCGGTGGTCACAGATCCGTCGGGGAAGAAAAGGACGTGCAGCGTTGACGCACTCATCGTCGGTGAGCGAGGTCACGCACTGACGACAAGGCCGTCCTCTCAGACCTAGCGCCCGCGCGGGATGGCCTCCGTCCCCAAGCCACTTCCCGCCGACCCTCAGGTATGCTACCTCTTTTCGAACCATACCCTTGTTCTATTGCCCCATCTGCCATGTCGTTGCATGTGGATCTTTTTCCACTCCACCATCTTCCCAATTTGCTGTCCTCTACTCTGCTGGTCACGCAGACGAAAACCTTAATTTGCACTATTAAAGGAAACCCTACTTCATGCAGACTAATCCATGTCTGGGTTGAATAAGGAAAGGAAGGGAGACTGTACTGTCCAAGAGAGTAGGCATCGAACCCGCATCTATGTTGAAAAGGGGAAAATCAGTAGCTAAGGAATGAGTCTCGTGTCTCTTGGTTGAAGAAGGGTAGAAAGGCATGACAATGCAATAGAGAGACCAGGTCGATCGGTTTGTTGTCCTCACATAGGAAAAAGGTGGCTAAACATAACAAAAATGGGACGTAATCCACATATGCTGCGTGGATATTTGTTGCTCTGAGCAACCATACCTCCCTCACCACTCTATGCGTCCGTGGAGGTACATCGTACTGGTGCGCCCACTGTTCGAATGGGCCTCCCATGCTCTTATTGTCACTTTTTCGCTGTTAGTATAACGCCAGCAGTCAAGTCAAGCAATGCTACTGCTAAAGTGATGCCACATTTAACTAATGCCGCACTCAGTCTAATGCCACCGATAAATTTAAGCAATGCCATTTAATGTCACTGGATTATTTTAGGGTTAGCTGTTGATTGTGGATGTATTAAAGATTTTTCAGCTAAGGCATTCTAATGCTATTGCACAGCCAGTATACCAATGATGAAACTTGTTACTACCTTCAGATTTTTGCACTGTTAATGCTTATAGATTACATACCTCACTTTCATGAGATAAGTTAATTTTTTTGTACAGTGTCACCAAAATGCCAAGGCGCTGATGTCATTTTATTTTGGTTAAACTGCACAAAAAATTATGAAGACAAGAGGAAAGGTCAAGAATGGGCACCTCCTCCTCCGGCTGTTCTCTTGATTCGTTCGATCAAGTTTTTATGTTTGATCGATTATCAAGATTGGGATAGCAATTTTTAAGGTCCCCCCGAGTTCGAAATGATATTTACCTTGGAGGTACATGGTTTGCAATTTTTTTATACTGTCATTAGTTAATAATGCTAGTTACCTTCGGACTTTTGTATTTTGTTTAATGCTCTTGCACAACTAGTATACCAATGCTGAAACGTGTTACCTTTACATTTTGTATTGTTAATTCTTATAGAAATCTTCCAGTGCCAGAGTTTATTGAAATCTGTTCAGTAAAACCATTGTACTGTACCCTGTAATAAAATAACTACTCTACTATTGCACTAGCCACTGGATTAGTGTATATTTGTAGTATTCGAAATTTTGAATGGTGTTGCATTAGCGTATGGACATAAATAAAGTGTGGCAAGCTTTCCCAGATATGTGCTCAACAAAACTACTACCTGTTTTTCTAAATACTACTCCCTCCGTTCCTAAATATTTGTCTTTTTAGACATTTCAAATGGACTACCACATACGGATGTATTAGACATATTTTAGAGTGTAGATTCACTCATTTTGCTCTGTATGTAGTCACTTGTTGAAATCTCTAGAAAGACAAATATTTAGGAACGGAGGGAGTAGACGTTTGGGTACTTTAAACAGAACCGCGAAAACGTCTTATATTAAGGAACAGAGGGTGTAGAGTTCACTCAAATTATCCCGGTAAAGCTAGTCACACCTTTGTTAAAATTAATGTTCATTATGTTATCGGAGGAGGTCTGTAAGTTTGTCTCTAATGCCTGTCGACTACATACCTGACATCATGATGTAATGTTAAGTCATTTCCTTTTGTACAGTGTCACTGAATTGTCAAGGCGGTGATGGCATTTTATTTTAGTTGAACTGCACAAAATATGCTTAAAAGAAGAGGAAAGGTCAGGAATCGATCATTCTTTCAGAAAGAACTATATATGCCTTTCTGACATCAGCCGTTGTTGCCTTATTTATTCCTTCAAACAGGTGGTTAGAAACAGTCTTGCTACCTTTTCCCATTAATAAATTGGAATGCTTATATTTGTGAGTCTATGCTTCAACTAGTGCCACTTTATAGTAATCACACTTTCAATATCTATTCAAACAGGGATGCTCGATTTTAGTGGAACTGCACAAAAAGTCCAACTGGTTCAACATTAGGAGCATGTTTTCTTCCAAACCTTTATATCCAATTGGTGTCACTATGAGTTGTTCATTAAGAAGGTACATGGTTTTCTACTATCTTGCTACTCTTTTTGTACTGTCATTAGATAGTAATACTGGTGGTTTGCATGTGAATTTATTGGCAGGGTGGATCTACATTGGAGGTGCAGGACAGGATTCAATGATTGGATGCTCAATTTCGGTTGTATCGATTTCACCTCTTCCATCACTCCGAACATGGATATCCTTGGTCTGATGAAGAATAGGCGCTATATTTCTGCTCTGAACAAGCAAATCAATTCAGTATGAAATTGTCCAGGGCAAAACATGACTGTATCAAATTGTCCAGTGCAAAACATGACAGATGCTAAGCGGAAGAGACATGTTTAAACCGAAAATACAAGGTGGGGTATATGTTTACTAGCTGCTTGATATTTGTGCAGACAGAGATGTCTGCCCGCTGCTATTTGGCAAACACACAAAGTGACCGCAATTTTGGTTGAACCGCACAAGGGAATAGTATAGTCACTGCATGCAATGCCATTTGAAAATAGACACAGAAAGATTGGAAAGTCACTTCACGGACTGCATGGCATGGCATTGCATGCACTTCATTTGAAAAACTTAGAACGAAGAAATCTTCTGAAATGATGGCCTTTGGATGATCAAGAAATGAAAACAACTCTGAAATGCTCCGGATGGGTAAGAAAAGAATTGCGCGATTGGAAACAATTTGAGAGGATGGCAACAAGTAAGAACCATGAATCTTCAAGAAAATGGACCAAGATTCAAGAGAAATTCTTCTTCGGTCTTCAAATGTTGAGAATGACGACGAGAAACACCACCATGAATTGTTGAGATACACCGGGATGAAAATTAGAAAGGTTGAACCAACGATGAAAAGAATTTGAAAGATCTTGGAGAAAGAAATATGACTGATGATAAATCATTCTTACGTCAAACTTCGAAAAGAATTTAGGAATAGCTCCGAAAAGAATTAGATGAGTCAGGTAAGATCCTGGAAAAATAACCTGTGGGTTAGGGCCCACTCAAAAGAAACACCGTTGAAATGATTACTTGAAAATGAGATTGCATCGGTTGAATTAAATGGCTTGAATGAGGTAACAACCTCGAAATAGTTAGAATTGATGCGGAGTGGAAACACGAATCTTCAAAGATATCTTCATCACTCCGGAACAATTGAATAGCGAGAATTAGAAGATTAAGAGGTGCACCGGTACGAAAAAACATTTGAAACAAGGAAAGGAATGTGACCAACATTGAAGGCTTGAATTTAGTCCACCGGAGAAGAAAAAGAACGAAGAATAATAAACTTGAAGCTCCGTTAGTATGTTCCTGGGAAATCACCGGATAAGAACATTGACGGAAAAGGATGGAGAGGCTTCCATCAATAAAATGATACTTGATTAAGAAATCCGAATCCTTGAATAAAAGGGCGGGAGTTCGGGAGTATTGCCATAACTAGTATAACGGATGCTTTTCGAAGGTTGAGGTAAATGATTTCCGAAGGTTTCTTGGTTATGTGTTGAAGGATGGATACAGCTGGATCTAGGTATTGTTAGTTTGGGTGAGATATATTGTAACGCCCACGATGCGGCTATATCTCCCACGTGTCGAGGCACGACTTAGAGGCATAACCGCATTGTAGGTTTTGTCGCAAGAAGGGTCATCTTCACACAATCCCTTGTAATGAACAAGAATGGGATAAAGAGAGTTGGCTTACAATCGCCACTTCACACAATACTTAAATGAAATCATACAACATTCAATATACACACATAGGTCCGACTACGGAACCAAAATAAAAGAAGACAACCCAACTGCTAGATCCCCGATCGTCCCAACTGGGCTCCACTACTGATCAACATGAAAAGAAACAACACAACGAACAAGATATTCATCGAGCTCCCACTTGAGCTCGGTTGCGTCACCTGCACTGGCATCATCGGCACCTGCAACTGTTTTGGAAGTATCTGTGAGTCGCGAGGACTCAGCAATCTCACACCCGCGAGATCAAGACTATTTAAGCTTATAGGAAAGGATGGTGTAATAAGGTGGAGCTGCAGCAGGCACTAAGCATATATGGTGGCTAACATACGCAAATAAGAGCGAGAAGAGGAGCAATGGAACGGTCGCCAGCTAGTAATGATCAAGAAGTGATCCTGAACTCCTACTTACGTCAAACATAACCCAGAAACCGTGTTCACTTCCTGGACTCCGCCGAAAAGAGACCATCACGGCTACACACGCGGTCGGTGCATTTTAATTAAGTCGAGTGTCAAGTTCTCTACAACCGGACATTAACCAATTCCCATCTGCCACATAACCGCGGGCACGGCTCTCGAAAGTTTATACCCTGCAGGGGTGTCCCAACTTAGCCCATTATAAGCTCTCACGGTCAACGAAGGATAAACCTTCTCCCGAGAAGACCCGATCAGTCTCGGAATCCCGGTTTACAAGACATTTCGACAATGGTAAAACAAGACCAGCAAAGCCGCCCGAATGTGCCGACAAATCCCGATAGGCGAGCCCAGAGTTGCCCCTGGTGGCCACCGGCGACTGACAGGTTGGACCAACACTCAGAGGAGCACTGGCCTGGGGGTTTAAAATAAAGATGACCCTTGAGTCTGCAGAACCCAAGGGAAAAAGGCTTAGGTAGGCAAATGGTAAAACCAAGGTTGGGCCTTGCTGGAGGAGTTTCATTCAAAGCGAACTGTCAAGGGGGTCCCATAAATCACCCAACCGCGTAAGGAACGCAAAATCAAGGAACATAACACCGGTATGACGGAAACTAGGGGCGGCAAGAGTGGAACAAAACACCAGGCATAAGGCCGAGCCTTCCACACTTTACCAAGTATATAGATGCATTAGTTAAATAAGAGATATTGTGATATCCCAACAGAGTTCATAAAATCCATGTTCCAACAAGGAACAACCTCCATCTTCACCTGCAACTAACAACGCTATAAGAGGGGCTGAGCAAACGCGGTAACATAGCCAAACAACGGTTTGCTAGGAAGGGTGACAAATGTTAGAGGTTCATGGCAATTTGGGAGGCTTGATAAGCAAGTGGTAGGTAGTGTGGCATAGCAATAGAGCGAACAGCTAGCAAGCAAAGATAGAAGTGATTTCGAGGGTATGGTCATCTTGCCTGAGATCCCGCAAGGAAGAAGAACGAGTCCATGAAGAAGACAAACGGACGTAGTCGAACGAATCCTCACAACTCCGGAACGAAACCGAAGGTAACGAGAGAAGCAACCCGGAAAGAAACAAACAACATAGTAAACAACCATCACAGAAACATGGCATGATGCACAATCAAGTATGATGCATGTCCGGCTTAATGAGGCATGGCATGGCAAAGTGCAACAAACAACACTACAAATTAAGTGGAGCTCAATATGCAACGAGTTGCATATTGACGAAACACCACATCAATTATTTAGTTCTCTCTCATTTATGTGCCCAACAATATTAAATGTTGTTAAACATGGCAAGAGGTGAAACATAAGTAAACTAACTATTTAGGCAAGTTTAAATGAGGCCGGAACAACGAACAACAATTCCGGAAAATCCTCATGTGCATATTTTGATTTGGTACTGTTCTGCCATAAACGCAATTTTAATGTAGTTAAACAGCAAAATGAAGTGCACCATGTTAAACTAGGCATTTTTCTACCCCATTTACATATAAAGTTTATTAAAATCCGAGTTACGGTTAATTAGTTATGAAATAAATCATTTAAACATATTATTCGAGCAAAATTAATCAAACAACATTTTAAACAATTTTTAACATGGGTGAAAGTGGCATATAATTAAACTAGATGAAATTCTAGACATTTTTCATATATAAATTATTTACAAAAGCTGCACGGTTCATTAATTATTAATGCATGAACATCAAGGGTTTTTCTGCAAAACTGTAAATC
Organism: Triticum aestivum; assembly: GCF_018294505.1. Classification (NCBI taxonomy): domain Eukaryota; kingdom Viridiplantae; phylum Streptophyta; class Magnoliopsida; order Poales; family Poaceae; genus Triticum; species Triticum aestivum. Next base: position 86,115,056 of record NC_057799.1, read on the forward strand.
CTCGGATAATTACTAAAATCGCCGGAGGGAAAAAAAACAAGAACTGGGCCGAATCTAACTGGCCCAACAGTGCAACAGGTTTGGGTGGCTGCTCACATCGGGCTCTCGGGCCGGAAGCGGAGAGGCGGCTGGGCCTTCCAGGAGCTAGGAGCGGCAGCGGAGGTCAACGCGCGCGGACATGCGGTCATCCTCCTGCTCGAAGCAGAGGATGCAGGGGGCGATGACCACGGCCGGACTTGAGGACGGGGACGGCGAGGCGAGGTGGAACGGATCCAGGTGGAGGCGACCAGGAACAGGACGCGGGCGCGGATCCGACGGAGACAAGTTTGAGGCGTCGGCCATGGGAGCTCCAAGGAGGGCGGTGGCTGTTGCTGTTTCTGGAAGAAGGAAAAGACAGAGAGAGGATTCAGAGAGGGAAAAGATGAAGGGAAGCAGAGAGAAGGCGAGCAGGAGAAGGACGGGAGGAGGAGGCACGACGACCTGGAGACGAACAGGGCTCGAGCGTTGCCTCCTTGGCACGAGATGCAGAGGAGGTCAGCCAGCAGATGGGAGCGAGGGGAAATCCCCGGATCCGACGAGGGAAAGGGCCAGGACTGGCCTGAATGGGTCGGGGAAGTGCCGAACTTGCCTGAGATGGTGGTGGAGCAAGGATGAGGCGGCACTGGAAGCTCGCACGGGCGTCCATGGCGCGGGACGCGGGGCGGCGAAGGAGCAGGAGGCTGACGAGGTCCCGAACGGGCGGCTTCGCGGATCCATCGGGGACGAACGGGTGACGGCGCGCACGGGGAGGCGGCTGCTGCTCGGAGGCTCGGCGAGGGGTGGATTGGCTGCTCGGGGTCCTTTTGGTGGGTGGAGGAACGAGGAGAAGGGGATCCCGAGGTGGATCGAGAGGAGATGGATCCAAGGAAGAGGGTCGGTGGTGGCTGGTTGGCTCGATGGATCCCGAGGGGGATTTGGTAGAGAGTGGCGGCGGGTAGGAGGATGGATGGGACATCTCCCTAGAAGTTAGGGTTTGTCCATATTTAGATTAGGGGTCTTTATATAGGGAAAAAAGGGGTACATCTGATTAAAATCGGACGGCTGAGAAAATATAGTTTAGGAAGTCCAATGAAGAAAACGGTGATGTTTTGTAGATGTTTGGGGATGATCCGAATCCAACGGTAACAACAAACCTGTTCAGGTACGGGACAACTTTCGGACGCGCGCGAGGGGGTGGGTGGTTGTGCTGAGAGGGTCAAACGGTCAGACAAGAGAGAATCGAAAATCCGGTTAGACTCAGAATGGTCAACGAACGCAAGGCGCGACGCGGCAACTACGAGCGGATGCAAGTTTGAAAACAATGACGGCAACAGAGTGCCGATGCAATGCAAAAGATGCGATGATGAATGCAACACACAAATAAAACACACGCCGAACACGAAATATATGGAAGGCGTCTGGAGCGTCGGTCTCGGGGCGTTACAACACTCCACCACTACGAGAGGATCTCGTCCCGAGATCTAGGATGGCACCGGAGAAAAATGGGAGAGGAAGAGGTAAAACAAATTGCTTCTTTGATAAACGAGAGAAACCAAAGAACCTTGAGAGGTCGCAAAGCTTGAAAAAATGACACGACAGAGGTGAACAAAATTTACAACACTCCGTTCAGCAAGAGGAACAAGGACCATTACAAGAACCTTGTAGGTTGAAAAACAAACAAAAATGGTTAAGATGGACAAGAAGTACAAGCAAGCACTCCGGTTGAAACGAGATGTATAAGGAACGATAAAGATCAATTACGATAATGCTCCGGTTGGAAAATGGAAGGGGTAGAATACGGACTTGGCAAAATGAAAGCACTTGGGTGAGACTCCGGTTAGAAGAGGAATGATAGACACAACACTCCGGTTAAAACAAGATAAAGAAGGAATGAGAATGATGTAATTTGGGCAGCACTCCGACTGAAAATGGAAGGAATTGAACATGATCTCGACAAGATGAGAGGATACTCGATGAATATACCAACACACTACCTCCGTAACTAATGAAAGAATGGCACAAGGGGTAAGAAAGATTTCAGACAGCACTCCGGTTGAGAAGGGAGGCAAAACTTGATAAGAAGAGAGAACTCGAATGAAAACACGACACCCCGGCTAAACGGATAAGAAAGGAAAAATTACATGATCTTGACAAAACAAGATGATTGGTCGAAGAGAGCAACATCACAAAGCCTCCGGAAAACGAATAGAAGATAGATCGTCGGAATAAGATAGCGGAGAAGAAAATGACAACTTCTGCCACAAATGAGCTTGGAAAGCATCCTTCCAAGAAGGTTATAACGGAGTTGTTGGAAAAAACCAACAACAAAAGGATATGATCCTCGTGGGCTTATGGAGACATCTCAAAACATGAGGTAAAAAAATTTCCACTAACGAAAACAATTGCTTGCTTGAGATCAACGAAGAGATGAAATCTTCTCTCGCCGAGAGGATAGGAGAAAACTTGGATCATTGATAAGCACCATAATAGAAACATTCCTTAGGGAAGGCTTTAGGTGAAACATGACACAAGATAGATCCAACGAAGAGATTGGTGGATTTAAAATATCTCATTCTTGACAACATGTGAATCGTGAAACGCGAACTCAAATTGTCAAGAATGACATAACACCACCTCAAAAGATAAGAGAAAGAATTGCACTTCGGAATGCAAGATGAAGAATGCTTGAACTTCTCAAAACAAACATGTGTTGAGCACCATGTTTATTTTAGAGTATAGCTTGGCGTATCTTGACTCCAAGAGAAATCTTGAAGAACAATTGAAGAATGAAAAGAATCCTTGATGAACCACCATGTAGAGCCTCCATGAAGAACTCCGATAATAAAAGAATGATCAAACGAAAGGGAAAGTTGAAAAGAACTCCGGGAGAAGCCTTGCAATGATTAGATGAAGCTTTGAAATGGTATAATTGAAATAACTTGGAGCTCCGGAAAGAAAAGATGAACAACTTGGAACCTAGAATTTGATAACATGAACGAACTCCGGAAGAAGGAATTAATCACTTGGATGAAACAAGAACAAGAATTATGTTGTGCGTATCCTTCACCAATATAAATTGATGACAAGCAACGGATTTGGCATACTACTTATTCCCGTAGAAAGGATTAAGAGAGATATAGCGCAAACTTGAGAAGGTCTTGATGGGACCACCAGTAGGATTGAAACAACGAATACATTAATATGAGGACATATGAAAAGGAATCTTGAACGAACCACTGTAAGAATTGAAAATGAATGAAGAAAAGAGAACGAATCATCGTAAGAATTAAAGAGCGCGCGAAAATACTCGAGGGAATTTGATACATGAGAACGAATAGATCACGAGCTGACTACAGGATACTTGAACGATGCACTAGGAGAATATGGAGATGAACGAAGAGCCATCAATTTATAATAATTGGAGAACGAAGCTGAAAACTTAGAACGAAGAAATCTTCTGAAATGATGGCCTTTGGATGATCAAGAAATGAAAACAACTCTGAAATGCTCCGGATGGGTAAGAAAAGAATTGCGCGATTGGAAACAATTTGAGAGGATGGCAACAAGTAAGAACCATGAATCTTCAAGAGAACGGACAAAGATTCAAGAGAAATTCTTCTTCGGTCTTCTAATGTTGAGAATGACGACGAGAAACACCACCATGAATTGTTGAGATACTCCGGGATGAAAATTAGAAAGGTTGTACCAACGATGAAAAGAATTTGAAAGATCTTGGAGAAAGAAATATGACTGATGATAAATCATTCTTACGTCAAACTTCGAAAAGAATTTAGGAATAGCTCCGAAAAGAATTAGATGAGTCAGGTAAGATCCTGGAAAAATAACCTGTGGGTTAGGGCCCACTCAAAAGAAACACCGTTGAAATGATTACTTGAAAATGAGATTGCACCGGTTGAATTAAATGGCTTGAATGAGGTAACAACCTCGAAATAGTTAGAATTGATGCGGAGTGGAAACACGAATCTTCAGAGATATCATCATCACTCCGGAACAATTGAATAGCGAGAAGTAGAAGATTAAGAGGTGCACCGGTACGAGAAAAACATTTGAAACAAGGAAAGGAATGTGACCAACATTGAAGGCTTGAATTTAGTCCACCGGAAAAGCAAAAGAACGAAGAATAATAAACTTGAAGCTCCGTTAGTATCTTCCTGGGAAATCACCGGATAAGAACATTGACGGAAAAGGATGGAGAGGCTTCCATCAATAAAATGATACTTGATTAAGAAATCCGAATCCTTGAATAAAAGGGCGGGAGTTCGGGAGTATTGCCATAACTAGTATAACGGATGCTTTTCGAAGGTTGAGGTAAATGATTTCCGAAGGTTTCTTGGTTATGTGTTGAAGGATGGATACAGCTGGATCTAGGTATTGTTAGTTTGGGTGAGATATATTGTAACGCCCACGATGCGGCTATATCTCCCACGTGTCGAGGCACGACTTAGAGGCATAACCGCATTGTAGATTTTGTCGCAAGAAGGGTCATCTTCACACAATCCCATGTAATGAACAAGAAAGGGATAAAGAGAGTTGGCTTACAATCGCCACTTCACACAATACTTAAATGAAATCATACAACATTCAAGATACACACATAGGTCCGACTACGGAACCAAAATAAAAGAAGACAACCCAACTGCTAGATCCCCGATCGTCCCAACTGGGCTCCACTACTGATCAACATGAAAAGAAACAACACAACTAACAAGATCTTTATCGAGCTCCCACTTGAGCTCGGTTGCGTCACCTGCACTGGCATCATCGGCACCTGCAACTGTTTTGGAAGTATCTGTGAGTCGCGAGGACTCAGCAATCTCACACCCGCGAGATCAAGACTATTTAAGCTTATAGGAAAGGATGGTGTAATAAGGTGGAGCTGCAGCAGGCACTAAGCATATATGGTGGCTAACATACGCAAATAAGAGCGAGAAGAGGAGCAATGGAATGGTCGCCAGCTAGTAATGATCAAGAAGTGATCCTGAACTCCTACTTACGTCAAACATAACCCAGAAACCGTGTTCACTTCCCGGACTCTGCCGAAAAGAGACCATCACGGCTACACACGCGGTCGGTGCATTTTAATTAAGTCGAGTGTCAAGTTCTCTACAACCGGACATTAACAAATTCCCATCTGCCACATAACCGCGGGCACGGCTCTCGAAAGTTTATACCCTGCAGGGGTGTCCCAACTTAGCCCATTATAAGCTCTCACGGTCAACGAAGGATAAACCTTCTCCCGGGAAGACCCGATCAGTCTCAGAATCCAAGTTTACAAGACATTTCGACAATGGTAAAACAAGACCAGCAAAGCCGCCCGAATGTGCCAACAAATCCCGATAGTGGCTGCACATATCTTGTTCTCAGGGCACACCGGATTGTCCAAGCTTCTGATAGGCGAGCCCGGAGTTGCCCCTGGTGGCCACCGGAGACTGACAGGTTGGACCAACACTCAGAGGAGCACTGGCCCGGGGGTTTAAAATAAAGATGACCCTTGAGTCTGCAGAACCGAAGGGAAAAAGGCTTAGGTAGGCAAATGGTAAAACCAAGGTTGGGCCTTGCTGGAGGAGTTTTATTCAAAGCGAACTGTCAAGGGGGTCCCATAAACCACCCAACCGCGTAAGGAACGCAAAATCAAGGAACATAACACCGGTATGATGGAAACTAGGGGCGGCAAGAGTGGAACAAAACACCAGGCATAAGGCCGAGCCTTCCACCCTTTACCAAGTATATAGATACATTAATTAAATAAGAGATATTGTGATATCCCAATAGAGTTCATAAAATCCATGTTCCAACAAGGAACAAACTCCATCTTCACCTGCAACTAACAACGCTATAAGAGGGGCCGAGCAAACGCGGTAACATAGCCAAACAACGTTTTGCTAGGAAGGGTGAAAAATGTTAGAGGTTCATGGCAATTTGGGAGGCTTGATAAGCAAGTGGTAGGTAGTGTGGCATAGCAATAGAGCGAACAGCTAGCAAGCAAAGATAGAAGTGATTTCGAGGGTATGGTCATCTTGCCTGAGATCCCGCAAGGAAGAAGAACGAGTCCATGAAGAAGACAAACGGACGTAGTCAAACGAATCCTCACAACTCCGGAACGAAACCGAAGCTAACGAGAGAAGCAACCCGGAAAGAAACAAACAACATAGTAAACAACCATCACAGAAACATGGCATGATGCACAATCAAGTATGATGCATGTCCGGTTTAATGAGACATGGCATGGCAAAGTGCAACAAACAACACTACAAATTAAGTGGAGCTCAATATGCAACGAGTTGCATATTTTCGAAACACCACATCAATTATTTAGTTCTCTCTCATTTATGTGCCCAACAATATTAAATGTTGTTAAACATGGCAAGAGGTGAAACATAAGTAAACTAACTATTTAGTCAAGTTTAAATGAGGCCGGAACAACGAACAACAATTCCGGAAAATCCTCATGTGCATATTTTGATTTGGTACTGTTCTGCCATAAACGCAATTTTAATGTAGTTAAACAGCAAAATGAAGTGCACCATGTTAAACTAGGCATTTTTCTACCCCATTTACATATAAAGTTTATTAAAATCCGAGTTACGGTTAATTAGTTATGAAATAAATCATTTAAACATATTATTCGAGCAAAATTAATCAAACAACATTTTAAACAATTTTTAACATGGGTGAAAGTGGCATATAATTAAACTAGATGAAATTCTAGACATTTTTCATATATAAATTATTTACAAAAGCTGCACGGTTCATTAATTATTAATGCATGAACATCAAGGGTTTTTCTGCAAAACTGTAAATCCTCGGATAATTACTAAAATCGCCGGAGGGAAAAAAACAAGAACTGGGCCGAATCTAACTGGCCCAACAGTGCAACAGGTTTGGGTGGCTGCTCACATCGGGCTCTCGGGCCGGAAGCGGAGAGGCGGCTGGGCCTTCCAGGAGCTAGGAGCGGCAGGGGAGGTCAACGCGCGCGGACATGCGGTCATCCTCCTGCTCGAAGCAGAGGATGCAGGGGGCGATGACCACGGCCGGACTTGAGGATGGGGACGGCGAGGCGAGGTGGAACGGATCCAGGTGGAGGCGACCAGGAACAGGACGCGGGCGCGGATCCGACGGAGACAAGTTTGAGGCGTCGGCCATGGGAGCTCCAAGGAGGGCGGTGGCTGTTGCTGTTTCCTGAAGAAGGAAAAGACAGAGAGAGGATTCAGAGAGGGAAAAGATGAAGGGAAGCAGAGAGAAGGCGAGCAGGAGAAGGACGGGAGGAGGAGGAACGACGACCTGGAGACGAACAGGGCTCGAGCGTTGCCTCCCTGGCACGAGATGCAGAGGAGGTCAGCCAGCAGATGGGAGCGAGGGGAAATCCCCGGATCCGACGAGGGAAAGGGCCAGGACTGGCCTGAATGGATTGGGGAAGTGCCGAACTTGCCCGAGATGGTGGTGGAGCAAGGACGAGGCGGCACTGGAAGCTCGCACGGGCGTCCATGGCGCGAGACGCGGGGCTGCGAAGGAGCAGGAGGCTGACGAGGTCCCGAACGGGCGGCTTCGCGGATCCATCGAGGACGAACAGGTGACGGCGCGCACGGGGAGGCGGCTGCTGCTCGGAGGCTCGGCGAGGGGTGGATTGGCTGCTCGGGGTCCTGTTGGTGGGTGGAGGAACGAGGAGAAGGGGATCCCGAGGTGGATCGAGAGGAGATGGATCCAAGGAAGAGGGTCGGTGGTGGCTGGTTGGCTCGATGGATCCCGAGGGGGATTTGGTAGAGAGTGGCGGCGGGTAGGAGGATGGATGGGACATCTCCCTAGAAGTTAGGGTTTGTCCATATTTAGATTAGGGGTCTTTATATAGGGAAAAAAGGGGTACATCTGATTAAAATCGGACGGCTGAGAAAATATAGTTTAGGAAGTCCAATGAAGAAAACGGTGATGTTTTGTAGATGTTTGGGGATGATCCGAATCCAACGGTAACAACAAACCTATTCGGGTACGGGACAACTTTCGGACGCGCGCGAGGGGGTGGGTGGTTGTGCAGAGAGGGTCAAACGGTCAGACAAGAGAGAATCGAAAATCCGGTTAGACTCAGAATGGTCAACGAACGCAAGGGGCGACACGGCAACTACGAGCGGATGCAAGTTTGAAAACAATGACGGCAACAGAGTGCCGATGCAATGCAAAAGATGCGATGATGAATGCAACACACAAATAAAACACACGCCGAACACGAAATATATGGAAGGCGTCTGGAGCTTCGGTCTCGGGGCGTTACATGGGAGTAGATAGTTAACTTGGCTATGATGGTTGTCAACGTGGAAGTTCAGTACTCTATATGTGGATCAGACCTGTTACTTTGCTCATAATGTTGAACTTTCCGTTTGAACGTATGGAATGGGCTGTTATTTTTTTTAAATGGGTTGTATTTGTCCTCCACGGGTTTAGAGGCTGACTTGTGGGCCTACCAAGTTGATGCGTACACAATCAGGAGATGATTGTACGTGAAGAGGATGACAGCAGGGACCCGCCAAGGTCATGGCAGTACGCGAGCAAGTGCCTCCTTATTTCAAGCCAATAAAAAATGGCTCCTCCTAATGGATTTCTGACATCTGGGTCACATGCCATTGTCAACGTAGTGAATAAACGAGATAATTGCACAACGAGCGGCTGACACCAGGGACCCAGCAGCTCACCTAGTTATTTTTGTTTTGGGTTAATTTGGTAAATGCCACTCCAAATCTGGTGTTTCTGAGAAATGCCACTGCAATTTCCAAACTTTGAAAAATGCCATTTCATGCCATTTCCAGTGGCATTTTTTGAAGTCTGGAGTGGCGTTTTTCAAAGTTTGCAAATTGCAGTGGCGTTTTCCAAAGTTTGCAAAAATTGCAGTGGCATTTTTCATAGTTTGGAAATTGCAGTGGCATTTTCATGAATCGCCATAATTGGAGTGGCAGTTATCTAATTTGTTATTGAGACGGAAGCAGGGAGTCAACTGGGTTGTGCGGGGCACTCTGGCCTGTGTAGACAACCTTCTCTTTTATGTTTACCACATACCAGCCCAGTAGTTTTTTTTCTTTCTGAAAATGGTTAGCCCAGTTTTTTTATGATTTGCCAAGTAAGTCGCTTTGTTAGGCCTGCTGGGCCACAAATCTTTCAAGACGAGGAGAGCTTCATTCGGCTGGACAAGAGATGGCCTATCAGTAATGAGAAATGGGTTGTACATTTTTAAAACACATCAAACCGGCAATTAGTTTCAAATTTCTTTTTTTTCATTTCGAGATTTTAAATTGCATTAATTTTTATGTGTGGACAATTCGTTGGATTTTATATTGATATACATTTATTTTTAAAATCAGTTTGAATGTGACTCGAAATTTCAGGATTAAAAACAGTTCGGACCGCACCGAAATATGCAACATTTCGTATAATTTTTTAACCGTGGCCACAATATGGGTTGTAATGCTAACAAAAAGAATATGGGCTCCAAAAAAATCCTTAAGAATTAGCAAACAGGCTGTAAATTATTAGAAATAATGGCAGATGGGTTGTATGCTGTTTTCCACAGATTTGAGGCTTTCCTAAAAAAAGGTTGACGCACAAGCAATGACTGTTGAATGTCCATCCAATGGCCGTCGTGCTTCTTCAATCTCTGCTCTTCCTGCTCCAGCCGCTCAAACAAGCGCCAGCGGGACTGCCTGCTCCCTCCTCCCCGCGGCCAGCTATGCTGCCGCGCAGGCCTCACCGCCCCACCGTACTTCCATCGCTGGCCTAGCCATCCCTCTACTCACCCACACCTGCTGTTATTCTCTGGCGACGGCAGACGAACCAGTAAACCCTCATACAGTCGTACTCCCCTCCGCATGGGAAACAACTGCCGAGTCTTCCCTGGCTCCGTGTCGTTCCCTTCCTAGGCCTCGCCGTCGTCCACCGCCCTGGTGCTCTTGGCGCGGCCTGGTCAATGTGGTCAATGACCGACATGCATCTGAAGTGGACTGTACGTGGAGAGGCTGACAGATGGGTCCACAGCCGCACGCAAGGAAATGCCTCCTTATTACGCGCAAAATAATGATTCCTCCACCTGACATCTGGGACTCACCGAAAGGGCCTTTGTATTTCGCAAAAAAAACTTACCGCCGCTAATAGCTCGGACGCACCAGCTATATCTTCGCACGAAAGGAAGTGCGTCCTTATTATACACAAAAAATGAATACCCCCTGCCAGCTGGGACCCAGTATAGTGGCAGGCTGACTTGTGGGCCTACTAAGTTGATGGGGACGGAGGGCTTTGTCAACTTAGTCAATATGCACGATTCTAGCTCCAGTGACCGTACGATGTCCATCCAACGGCCGTAGTGCTTCTTGAACCTCTGGTCTTCTTGCTCCAGCCGCCCAAACCAGCGTCAGTCGTGCCTCGTGCTCCTGCCTCCCGTGGCCGGCTGCGATGCGGCGGAGGCCTCACCGCCCCTACTACTACCACCGCTGGCCAGGCCATCCCTCTACTCACCCACACCCCCTGTTATTCTGCGGCTACGGCAGCCTCACACAGCAGCGAACCAGTGAACCCTCATACTCCTCTACGCGTGGGCATCCACTGCCGCGCCTTCCCTGGCTCCGCGTCGTCCCCTTCCTAGGCCTCGTCGTCGTCCACCGCCCTGGTGCTCTCGGCACGGCATGGTCAACATGGTCAAGGAACGACTTCCATCGGAAGAGTACTGTACATGGAGAGGCTGACAGCTGGGTCCACGGCAGCCGCAAGGAAGTGCCTCCTTATTACGCGGAAAATAATTATTCCTCCACCTGACAGCAGGGACCCACCAGACAGCCTCTCCATGTACGGTACTCTTCCGATGGAAGTCGTTCCTTGACCATGTTGACCATGCCGCGCCGAGAGCACCAGCACCTGACAGCAGGGACCCACCAGAGGGACCACCGTATTTGGCGAAAAAACGTTTCCCCCCTAACTGCTGGGACCCACTGGACGGGCCACCGTATTTTGCAAAAAAAACGTTCCCCCCGCTGTCAGCTTGGACCCACCGGAAGTGCCGCCTTATTACGCACAAAAAAATGAATACTCCCCCTGCTAGTTGGGACCCACCTAGGTGGGTGGCTGACTTGTGGGCCTACTAAGTTGACGGGGATGGAGTGCTTTGTCAACTTAGTCAATATGAACGATTCTAGCTCCATTGACCGTACAATGTCCATCCAACGGCCGTAGTGCTTCTTCAACCTCTGGTCTTCTTGCTCCAGCCACCCAAAGCAGCGCCAGTCGTGCCGCATGCTCCTACCTCCCGTGGTCGGCTGTGCTGCCGCGGAGGCCTCACCGCCCCTACTATTCCCATCGCTGGCCAGGCCCTACGGCGACGGTAGCCTCACACCACAGCCGAACCAGTGAACCCTCATACTCCTCTCCGCGCGGGCTTCCAGTGCCGCGTCTTCCCTGGCTCCGCGTCGTCCCCTTCCTAGGCCTCGCCGTCATCCACCGCCCTAGTGCTCTCGGCGCGGCGTGGTCAACGTGGTCACGGAACGACTTCCATCGGAAGAGTACTGTACATGGAGAGGCTGACAGCTGGGTCCACAGCCGCAGCAAGGAAGTGCCTCCTTATTACATGCAAAATAAATATTCCTCTACCTGACAGCGGGGACCCATCGGACGGGCCACCGTATTTCGTGAAAAAACATTACCCCCTGACTGCTGGGACCCACTAGCTACATCTTCGCATGCAAGGAAGTGCGTCCGGGCAAAAAAAGATTCGCCCCCTGACTGCTGGGACCCACCAGCTACATCTTCGCACGCAAGGAAGTGCCTGACAGTCGGGACCCACCTGGTTGAAGCGTACGTAGCGTTGTCATTCTGGTCGCGAATGTGTACGTACATACTGGTCGATGTAGAGGCGCACACGTGTCATAGCAGAGGCGCGCACGTAGCATGTACACGTACGTACAGCGGCCAGGGTGCAAGAAAGTAAATACGGCCACGTACGTACATACAGCGGGGTCTCGAACGCCTACTCGCGCGTACGTACGGCCAGGGCTCGTGTACATGGCTGGGTCGGAACGGAGAAACAACGTTGTCGTCGTGTTCATGGGGAGCCAACCGGTTGGGTCGGAACGAAATGCGTCGTCGTGTTCATCGGGAGGGCTTGGACGGAAGAGCCGATGGAAACGAGGCCTGGCGTACCGCAGAACAGAGGAAACGTCCTTGTGTTCGACCGGCCACGGTCGAAACGGGATCCTGTTCATCGGGAGGGGTCTGGCGTACCGCAAAACGGAGGAAACGGACCTCCTACGGTCGAAACGGGGGTCCTGTTGATCGGGAGGGGTGTGGCGTACCGCAAAACGGAGGAAACGGACTTGTGTTGGAGCGCTACGGTCGAAACGGGGGTCCTGTTCATCGGGAGGGGTGTGGCGTACCGCAAAACGGGACTCCACGGGATACTGTTCATCTCCACCGTCGACCCCTCCAGCCTCCACGGGCTACTGTTCATCCACCGTCGACCTCCTCCAGCCTCCACCTGCGACTGTTCATCCACGGGCTCCTGTTCATCCAGCCTCCACCGCGCGCTACTCCACCGGCTACTGTTCAACCAGCCCTCTCCACGGGCTCCTGTTCAACCACCCCTCCACAGGCTACTGTTCATCCAGCCCTCCACCGTCTACTGTTCATCCTGCCCTCCACGGGGTGGTCCTGTTCATCCTGCCCTCCACGGGGTCCTGTTCATCCAGCCCCAACCGGCTCAATCGATCGGGGTCCTGTTCATCCAAAGGCAACAACACGGGGTCCTGTTCATCCACCCCCACCGGGAACTGTTCATCCAAACCCCCCCCCAGCAACGCTCACTGTTCATCCAGAGGCAGCATCGATCGGCTTCAGTTAGCAGCAGTAGCGAAGGAATCGCTCGATCGGGTTCAGTTAACAGCCATCGATCGATCGCTCGGGTTCAGTAACGCGTAGCCTGCAGTGCAATCGCTCGGGTTCAGTTAGAGCCCAATGCCTCGCTCGTGTTCAATTAGAGCCCAACGCCTCGCACCCACGTGCGTGCGTGTATGAGAGAAACGCGCATCGCTCGGCCCCGACCAACACCGTAACCGGGAACACCCCAATATTTTCCTCGCCCTCGCTTCTACCACGGTTTTTTCCGTCATGGATGGCCCAAAGAATGTCATGCAGCTGCGTCTCTGGCCCGCCCAGGACGAAAAGCCCATTTTCTGTCATGATTTTTTGTCATAGAAGTAGGACCCCACCACATCTATGATGATACCAGGTTTTGTCAGAATTATCATCATAGAAGTGTCATAAGTATGATAGAAAAAAATTCGTTCGGCCCAAAATGTCACGAATATGTCTTTTTTTGTAGTGTTAGAGTCATCCGGATCAGTGTCAAAGCTTGCATCGACATAATCATTTACGACGATCTTTGTCACCTCCATAAACGAGAAACATATCCTTAGTCCTTTTCAGCTATTTTAGGATGTTCTTGACCGCTGTCCGGTGATCCACTCCTGGATTACTTTGGTACCTCCCTGCAAAACTAATAGCAAGGCACACATCAGGTCTGGTACACAGCATTGCATACATGATAGAACATATGGCTAAGGCATAGGGAATGGCTTTCATTTTCTCTCTATCTTCTACAGTGGTCGGGCATTGAGTCTGACTCGGCTTCACACCTTGTAACACAGGCAAGAACCCTTTCTTTGACTGATCCATATTGAACTTATTCAAAACTTTATCAAGGTACGTGCTTTGTGAAAGTCCAATTAAGCGTCTTGATCTATCTCTATAGATCTTGATGCCCAATATATAAGCAGCTTCACCGAGGTCTTTCATTGAAAAATTCTTATTCAAGTATCCTTTTATGTTATTCAGAAATTCAATATCATTTCCGATCAATTATGTTTCATCCACATATAATATCAGAAATGCTACAAAGCTCCCACTCACTTTCTTGTGAATACAGGCTTCTCCAAAAGTCAGTATAAACCATATGCTTTGATCACACTATCAAAGCGTATATTCCAACTCCGAGAGGCTTGCACTAGTCCATAAATGGATCGCTGGAGCTTGCACACTTTGTTAGCACCTTTTGGATTGAAAAAACCTTCTGGTTGCATCATATACAACTCTTCTTTAAGATATCCATTAAGGAATGCAGTATTGACATCCATTTGCCAAATTTCATAATCATAAAATGCGGCAATTGCTAACATGATTTGGACAGACTTAAGCATCGCTACGGGTGAGAAGGTCTCATCGTAGTCAACGCCTTGAACTTTTCGAAAACCTTTCACAACGAGTCGAGCTTTGTAGACAGTAATATTACCGTCAGCGTCAGTCTTCTTCTTGACGATCCATTTATGCTCTGTGGCTTGCCGATCATCGTGCAAGTCCACCAAAGTCCACAATTTGTTCTCATACATGGATTCCATCTCAGATTTCATGGCCTCGAGTCATTTCGCGGAATCTGGGCTCATCATCGCTTCCTCATAGTTCGTAGGTTCGTCATGATCAAGTAACATGACTTCCAGAACAGGATTACCGTACCACTCTGGTGCAGATCTTACTCTGGTTGACATACGAGGTTCAGTAGTAACTCTATCTGAAGTTTCATGATCATCATCATTAGCTTCCTCACTAATTGGTGTAGGAATCACTGGAACTGATTTCTACGATGAACTACTTTCCAATAAGGGAGCAGGTACAATTACCTCATCAACTTCAACGTTCCTACCACTCACTTCTTTTGAGAGAAACTCCTTCTCTAGAAAGGATCCATTCTTAGCAACGAATATATTGCCTTCGGATCTGTGATAGAAGGTGTACCCAACAGTCTCTTTTGGGTATCCTATGAAGACTCATTTCTCCGATTTGGGTTCGAGCTTATCAAGTTGAAGCTTTTTCACATAAGCATCGCAGCCCCAAACTTTAAGAAACGACAGCTTAGGTTTCTTGCCAAACCACAGTTCATATGGTGTCGTCTCAACGGATTTAGATGGTGCCCTATTTAACATGAATGTAGCTGTCTCTAAAGCATAACCCCAAAACGATAGCGGTAAATCAGTAAGCGACATCATAGATCGCACCATATCTAATAAAGTGTGGTTACGACGTTCTGACACACCATTACGCTGTGGTGTTCCAGGGAGCGTGAGTTGCGGAACTATTCCACATTGTTTCAAATGAAGACCAAACTCGTAACTCAAATATTCACCTCCACGATCAAATCGTAGAAACTTATTTTCTTGTTACGATGATTTTCCACTTCACTCTGAAATTCTTTGAACTTTTCAAATGTTTCAGACTTATGTTTCATTAAGTAGATATACTCATATCTGCTTAAATCATCTGTGAAGGTTAGAAAATATACCCACCGTGAGCCTCAACACTCATCGGACCGCATACATCACTATGTATTATTTCCAATAAGTCAGTTGCTCGATCCATTGTTCCGGAGAACGGAGTCTTAGTCATCTTGCCCACGAGGCATGGTTCGCAAGCATCAAGTGATTCATAATCAAGTGATCCCAAAAGCCCATCAGCATGGAGTTTCTTCATGCACTTTATACCAATATGACCTAAACAGCAGTGCCACAAATAAGTTGCACTATCATTATTAAACTTATATCTGTTGGCTTCAATACTATGAATACGTGTATCACTACTATCGAGATTCAACAAAAATAGACCACTCATCAAGGGTGCATGACCATAAAATATATTATTCATATAAATAGAACAACCATTATTCTCTGATTTAAATGAATAACCGTCTCGCATCAAACAAGATCCAGATATAATGTTCATGCTTAACGCTGGCACCAAATAACAATTATTCAGGTCTAAAACTAATCCCGAAGGTAGATGTAGAGGTAGCGTGCCGATGGCGATCACATCGACTTTGGAACCATTTCCCACACGCATCGTCACCTCGTCCTTAGCCAATCTTCGTTTAATTTGTAGCCCGTGTTTCGAGTTGGAAATATTGGCAACAGAACCAGTATCAAATACCCAGGCGCTACTACGAGCATTAGTAAGGTACACATCAATAACATGTATATCAAATATACCTTTCACTTTGCCATCCTTCTTATCCGCCAAATACTTGGGGCAGTTCCGCTTCCAATGACCAGTCCCTTTGCAGTAGAAGCACTCAGTCTCAGGCTTAGGTCCAGACTTGGGCTTCTTCACTTGAGCAGCAACTTGCTTGCCGTTCTTCTTAAGTTCCCCTTCTTCCCTTTGCCCTTCTTCTTGAAACTAGTGGTCTTGTTAACCATCAACACTTGATGCTCCTTCTTGATTTCTACCTCCGCAGCCTTTAGCATCGCGAAGAGCTCGGGAATTGTCTTATCCATCCCTTGCATATTATAGTTCATCACGAAGCTTTTGTAGCTTGGTGGCAGTGATTGAAGAACTCTGTCAATGACACTATCAATAGGAAGATTAACTCCCAGTTGAGTCAAGTGATTGTGGTACCCAGACATTCTGAGTATATGCATGTTCACTAACAAAACTATTCTCCTCCATCTTGCAGCTATAGAACTTATTGGAGACTTCATATCTCTCAATCCGGGCATTTGCTTGAAATATTAACTTCAACTCCTGGAACATCTCATATGCTCCATGACGTTCAAAACGACGTTGAAGTCTCGGTTCTAAGCCGTAAAGCATGGCACACTGAACTATCAGGTAGTCATCAGCTTTGCTCTGCCAGACGTTCATAACGTCCGGAGTTGCTCCTGTAGTGGGTTTGGCACCTAGCGGTGCTTCCAAGATGTAATTCTTCTGTGTAGCAATGAGGATAATCCTCAAGTTATGGACCTAGTCCGTGTAATTGCTACCATCATCTTTCAACTTAGCTTTCTCTTGGAACGCATTAAAATTCAAGGGAACGGTAGCACGGGCCATTGATCTACAACAACATAGACATGCAAAATACTATCTGGTACTAAGTTCATGATAAATTAAAGTTCAATTAATCATATTACTTAAGAACTCCCACTTAGATAGACATCTCTCTAGTCATCTTACTGACCATGTGATCCATATCAACTGAACCATGTTCGATCATCACATGAGATGGAGTAGTTTTCAATGGTGAACATCAATATGTTGATCATATCTACTATATGATTCACACTCGACCTTTCGGTCTCAGTGTCCCAAGGCCATATCTGCATATGCTAGGCTCGTCAAGTTTAACCCGAGTATTCTGTGTGTGCAAAAACTGGCTTGCACCTGTTGTATGTGAACGTAGAGCTTATTGTCGGTGTCAAAACCGGCGGATCTCGGGTAGGGGGTCCCGAACTGTGCGTCTAAGGCGGATGGTAACAGGAGGCGGGGGACACGATGTTTACCCAGGTTCGGGCCCTCTCGATGGAGGTAATACCCTACTTCCTGCTTGATTGATCTTGATGATATGAGTATTACAAGAGTTGATCTACCATGAGATCGTAGAGGCTAAACCCTAGAAGCTAGCCTATGATTATGATTGTTGTTGTCCTACGGACTAAACCCTCCGGTTTATATAGACACCGGAGGGGGCTAGGGTTACACAGAGTCGGTTACAAGGGAGGAGATCTACATATCCGAATTGCCAAGCTTGCCTTCCACGCAAAGGAGAGTCCCATCCGGACACGGGACGAAGTCTTGAGTCTTGTATCTTCATAGTCCAACAGTCCGGCTAAAGTATATAGTCCAGCTGTCTGAGGACCCCCTAATCCAGGACTCCCTCAGTAGCCCCTGAACCAGGCTTCAATGACGATGAATCCGGCGCGCAGATTGTCTTCGGCATTGCAAGGCGGTTTCCTCCTCCGAATACTCCATAGAAGATTTTGAACACTAGGATCGTGTCCGGCTCTGCAAAACAAATTCCGCATACCACCGTAGAGAGTATAATATTTCCACAAATCTAATCTGCTGACAACTTTTCATAGCGTGACGTTCTGCCATGGTCTGGTCATGACGAACCGTTTTTCCCAGCCTGCCACTGCACGTGTTGCGAGGCGGTTTTATTGGCACGTCTTGTCGAAGCAGAGATCGTGTTCCTCCTATCACGGGATTCTCATCAATACGGGTGTGGGTAACCCAATCGTGCCCGTTGGTATGACTCCTCGATTTAGGCAAGTTCCAAACGGCCACGCGGAGGACGCTCGATATTCACCCCCTTTATGAAGGGGCCAAGGCCTGTCCTTTTCTTCTCGCGTTCAATCCTTCCCTTCCCCCACCTCGAATTCCAACACCCGAGGCTCCGGCTAAGCGCTTCGGACCTCCAATCATGTCCGGATCCAACCTTCAAGGCTAGTGGATGGCCTCCTCTGTCACAAAGCAGGACATCAAGAAGCTAGGAGAAGCCAGGTATCTGACCGCTGAAATCTCGCATAGGCTGCCTGCTCCAGGGTAGGTCATCCCTACTCCCGAACCCAATGAGAGTGTCATATTTGTTTCCCACTTCCTCCGAGGGCTAGGCTTTAGTCTTGATCCCTTTGCTAGAGGGCTTTTGTTCTATTACGGGCTCGATTTCCATGATCTAGCTCCAGATTCCATCCTTCACATCTCGTCGTTTATCGTCGTGTGTGAGGCCTTCCTCCGCATCACTCCACACTTCGGCTTATGGCTCAAGACCTTCAATGTGAAGCCGAAGATGATCGATGGGCGACACGTAGAATGCCGAGGTGCCATAATAAGGAAAGGCGCCGATGCTCCATGGCCAAAGGGTTCCTTCCCGGAGATGTCCAACTTATGGCAACGGGAGTGGTTTTACATCACGGCTACCTGAAGTACTAAGTGGGCAGCTGCCCCCGCCACAACTGGCGTCATGGGTCAACAAGGGGCTGGACTGGGGGCCAGTTAATGACGTGCCGACATTGCAGAGTCGCATCCGAGATCTCCTCAAGAGAGATGTCGGCCTTGTCAAGGTAATGCAAGTCATGCTAGTTCGCCGGGTCCTGCCATGCCAACGTCGACCTCTCCGTATGTGGGAGTTCAACCCGGAAGGACCGCGAACTATTCAGCAATTCTTCAGCGTGACACTTGAAGAGATGTATGGATTGTTCTTCGGATCACAAATAAAGTGTCCGGACACCACCGAGGATGCGGGTCTAAACTGCAATCGTCCAGATACCCACGTAAGTAATTCTGCAGCCGAACACGCTGTCTTTTAATTTGTCACAACATCATTATGAAAAGTCGCTCTTTGACCAGGACTGGATAAAAAAGGCGAAGATGATCAGGTGTTCGGCCCCCCTTCCCGAGGGCTCACCGGATCCTGTACTAGCCAGGATGCTTGAGCTTGCACCTTATCAAGCGCCATCAGGGGAAGATAAAGGGGGAATAAAGAAGCCGAAAGCGGGCCTCACTCATTACTCATCCAAACCGGGGGAATTAGTGTCTCCGCGAAGCCGGATAACCGGGGAGAAGAATCTGAAATTCCCTCTCCCCACGGAAGGAAAAGGACCGCCTCTGAAGATTTGGAAACAAGGGTTTCCAAACGAGGGAAGAAACCTTCGCCAGGGGGCCCTGCCCCGGAGGGCGTCCTTACCGCATTGTGCCCGCAAGGGGGTCAGCCCTCCACCGAGCTGTAAGTGAACAAGAGTACTTTTGGTAAATATATCCTGCTTCATCTCCGAGGACAATAACCGAGACGTATGTCTTGCAGTTCGGATCGTAGCCCTTCTCGACAGAGTTCGTCTTCGGGGGATCTTCTTCCGGAGATGATGGAGAGCGAAACGCATCCCCCTGTCTCCCCGCCTCATGAGGCGGACGACCCTGAGGTGTCGTCGCGGAGGATTTCTCCTGATCCGCCAAGGCCAGAAGGTAACCCTTCGGCCACCCGAAGTTCGGAGGATTCGGCTCCTAAGGAGAGCAACAGAAAGAGTCCGGGACTGTCCGGTGCACAACCGGACGTACTGATGGGTCTTCTGGAGCAAGCGGCTATCTCAGAGGCGCATCGTACTTTAATGGGTACGGTGGTTGAGAGGATTTCATCCGCCAAAAGTGGTTTGCATGAAGCTTTTATGAGCCTGCTAAAAGGCTTTGAGGTATGCAAAGTAATATATATATTTTTTGACGGTACCGCACACGCTAGGAGTGCCCTATGCAGATAGTAGCCCCTGAGACTCTGGTTGCTGTCCAAAGGCGGCAAACAGAGGATCATAGTCCCAGGTAATGATCATGCTGCTTTTATGTGCAGGCCGCTGAGGGTCCGGTGGCTGGCCGGACTTGTGAGTTTGCCGAACTGAAGCGGCAACTTGATGCGGCAGATGCCGACATCGTGCTTGTAAACAAGCGGCTTGACGAGGCACAGGGTATGTATTCTCCGGTGGTTAACAGATATTAAGAGGAGCATGATGCTAGTATCTATAATATGTTGTGACTGCAGATGGAGTTGCCGCCGCGGAGACCGTTCGGGCGGAGCTTGCCCGAACCAAGGAACAAGCCAGGAGAAGTGATGCGGCTGCCCTAAAGGCGGTCGAAGAATTAAGAGCCGAATAGGCTGCTCATCGCCAGAGCGAAGATAAAATAGCCAAGATGGCTGTTGAGCTGAAGGATGCCGCCGACCGGTATGAGCTTCTCGAAAAGGAAAGTCAAGCGAAAGCGGCGGACCTGAAGAAAGCCATGGTAGCAGCCAAGGAGACCCGCTCGAAAATCAGAGCGGCGAAGGAGGAGCTTCGTCAAGCCGGAGATATCACGGCTGGGAAGCCCTTTTTGTTGCGGAAGAAGTTCGGAGATCCGAAGTATGCCCTTCTGGATCAATTATGGAGTGTTGCAGACGTGTACGTGGACTTGGCAACGAGTGCTGCTGATGCGACTGAGTTTTTCAAAGATAAAAAAGATCATGAAGTGGAAAAGTTGTTCTGGTCGCAGTTCAGTGCTCCAACGCGTCCGCTGCTGTTGAATGAGCAAATGGCCGAGTGGGCTCAGCTCCATAGGTTGTCCGGGCTTGCCCAGAGGTCTGTCGTGGATCATCTTTGGCCGGAAGGACCAAGGCCGAATAGTTATTTTGGTTTAGTGCAACGATTCCTTGGTGTTGTGCCGCATATCGACGCTGCAAAGAGGTCGGCGTGCATAGAGGGTGCGCGGATGGCTCTTGCCCGTGTTAAGACATACTGGGAAGAGATGGAGGCCACCGCTATTGCAACCCAGAGTTCGGCCGTAGGCCAGGTATCGGCCGAGCACTATTTTGAAGAAGTCCTAGAAGGCGCTCGTTTAATAGAGGCTCAGTGCTCGAAGAGTATCATGCCCTAGTGACATGCATCCCAATTGTAAAAACAATGTTATTATGATTATTTAGGCTGTGTTTATACTTTTGCCTGAAAGTATTATGATGCCTCATGTGCGGCCGTTTATGTATGTATATAACCTGAAAGTTTGAAGTCATCGGCATCAGCCCCCACGCATATAATGCGGGGGTGTTTGGAAAAGCGCGTATTCACACTTGATACAATGTCTTGGTCCATTAAGGAGGTGATAGCACGGCGAACAAGGCAATCGGACTATATTGCTTTAACACTTTCACTTAGCCATAGGAGTTTGACAGTGGGGCTACTATATAGCCCCTGGTACTTCCGCGTCTATCCGAATACGGTGCGCGTACATACATGACCGGAAACCGGTCCTTCGTTAATGCGGAGGAATCACGAAGATTCTGATGAGTCATCGAGTGGTTGACCAGTCTCGCGCTTTATCATGACAGTCAGTTTTCAGCTTTCTCTACTGAGGTGCTCGTCCAGATGAACCAGGGCACAATCGCAGTAGTTCTCCCGGTGCCACCTTAGCCGATAGAGCGGAACATAAGGTAGCAAAACACGGGAGCCGGGCAAACCCAACTATTGACCAAAGACATGATTCGGAGCTGATGCATATCAGGCCAAACTCGCGATGCCGAACACTCCCTAAGGTATTCGGTCTTCACAACATATGCCATGCTGAATAACGCCCTTGATAATGAACCCTGAATTTCCAGGTACGTGTATTAGTCTGACGTGGCGAAATGCCAATAACGCCAGCATCCCTCTTGGTTGTGTTGAGTATCCGGAGGGTGTGAAGCAACAAGAGACAGTAAGAAAGGTTTACACAGGGTCTTAATCTAAAAAGAAACCTTTGAGCGGGGCCCTGCTGCACGTCTGCTATCACATCCCTAGCTTCTCGTATTGCACTAGGCTAGCTTCATGTGTGCATCATGTTTGAATTTTGCAGAAAATTGAAATGGGGATTGCCTAAACCCTAGCATCAAAGGAATTCACTAGGTTCAACTAAAATATTCTCAGTGTTTCCAAATGGCTTTTAAAACTGTTCATCATTTCTAGAAAATGCTGGAAACAATAACCAGAGGTGCTGCACATTTTTCCATGACATATTTGGGCTCTGAATTAAATCATATAGTATTTGCATTTGGGCATTTAAATGCTATTAAATATTTTAAATGCTCAAATAATCGTAAACTAAAATGTTTACTGTTGGATATATTCTAAACAATAGCCATGATTAGTTTCATGATTTTTAGAAATGCCCTGGCATTTTTAATAAAGCCCTAAAACTACAGAAGAAATAGAAAAACAGAAAGGAATTAGAAAAAGGAGAGAGAGAGAGAGAGAAAACCAACCTGGGCTTACCTCCTGCAGCCCACCTGGCGGCCCAACTGTGCAGCCCAGCCCACCACCGCAGCTCCTGTCGTCTTCCTCCTCAGGCCAATAGGCAGGGCGTGTGCCCGACGCGCGCGCACGCGCCGAGCCACCTCCTGCTTCCCCGGGGCGTCTTGAGCCTTCCGTAGCGCCACACCACCCCCCAGAACCGTTCGGATCGATCTCTCCCTCCCTCGCTCTCCCCCTCGCCCGTTCCCCGCCATGGTGGAAGCCTCCATGGACGCGCCGCCGTAACCCCGCGCCCACAGCTTCTGCCCATCCTCCCCCTCTCTGTTCGCTCTACCGCGCACCGCAGCGACCACACCGCGCTCACCGGCACGCGCCGCTGCCTGCTCTCGTCGCCGACGTGCTCCCGGCCAACTAATGGACCGGCCGTCGTGCCCAAACTGCTCGCCGTGCTGCGTAGAGCCCGTAGGTGCCACGCTCGCGCCGCTACGGCCACCACAACCGCATCGCCGCGCACACCCGAACGCCGACCGCCGCCTCAAGCTCGTTTCCGGCGAGCTCCAGCCGCCCTAGCTGCTGCTGCTAGCTGCAACGGGCGCAGGTGAGCCCCAGCTCCCCGTAGCCGCTCTCCGCCGTCCAAACGGTCGTCGGAACAGCGAGCCCGAGCCCTCCGCCGCGTATGCTCCCGCCGGCGGCTTAACGCCGGCATGTTAGGCCTGTTGACCAGGGGTTTGACCTTCCCTGGGTCATTGACATGTGGGGCTAGCCCCTGCTAATTTCCTAATTTAGGTTTAACTAAAATAGGATTAGCCCCTGTGACACTGACACGCGGGCCCCACCGTCCAGGTTTGACCTAGACCGCCCAGTTTACTTGCTGACGTCACTGTGACGTAATGCTGACGCTATAAATCATTTTCTGGATTTATTCTTATTCAGGAAATTCCAGAAAATCCTATAAACTTCTAAAAATCATAGAAAATAATCTATAACTTAGATGGAAAACATTTATATATGAAAAATGATCAGAAAAATCCAATCTATCCATCTGTACCATTTTCATGCATGTTAGAACAACTTATGGCTACTGTTTAGGCCAAATCATATAAATGGCATTTAAACCCTCACATATGGAGTTTGAATTTGAACATAGGGTTCAAACCAACTCCATTTAACATGCTGCTAGTTGCATTAGCTCAAAACACAGCATATTAACATGTCATGATCATGCATCATATTGTGCATTGCATTGATTGTGTTTTCCTTCTCTGTTGCCGGTATTTGTTCCCCTCGGTAGACGATGTTCCGACGTTGTGATCGTTGACACTGATGAAGACTCAATGCTATCTTCAGAAGTGCCAGGCAAGCAAAACCCCCTTGTTCATTCCGATACAATCCCACTCTCTCGCTCTTGCTCTCTTTTACTGCATTAGGACAACAGCGATTCAACTGTTACATGCTGCGGTAGTTGAACCCCTTTCGTCTGCATGACCTGTCATTGCCACAGTAAATAGATGAAACCCACTAGCATGAGTAGGAGTTGTTTGAGCCCTGATGTGCCTACTCATTCATGCCTATTTGTCATGCCTGCTACTGCTTAGAGTTGAGTCAGGTCTGATTCATCGGGGATGAATTGGAAAGTGGTGAACATGTCCTACTGTGTGTGAGCTAAGTGTGTGAACACGATTTGGTAAAGGTAGCGGTGAGAGGCCATGTAGGAGTACATGGTGGGTTGTCTCATTGAAACCGTCCTCAGGAACTGAGTTCTGTGTTTGTGATCCATGAACAGCTACTACCACGCATTGGAATGCTTAAGTGCCCCTCTCGACTTATTAATCAACATGATCTCTGTCCAGGAGTTGCAACTAGTTTCTGGTGTTTGTAGGAAGTGTTAGTAGTCTACCAAGTGGCACCCGGTACAGGTGGGCTTGGGACAGACTAGGCACCTGTTGGGGAACGTAGTAATTTCAAAAAAATTCCTACGCACACGCAAGATCATGGTGATGCATAGCAACGAGAGGGGAGAGTGTTGTCCACGTACCCTCGTAGACCAACAGCGGAAGCGTTATCACAACGCGGTTGATGTAGTCGTACGTCTTCACGATCCGACCGATCAAGTACCGAACGCACGGCACCTCCGAGTTCTACACACGTTCAGCTCTATAACGTCCCTTGAACTCCGATCCAGCCGAGTGTTGAGGGAGAGTTTCGTCAGCACGACGGCGTGGTGACGACGATGATGTTCTACCGACGCAGGGCTTCGCCTAAGCTCCGCAATGATATTATCGAGGTGTAATTTGGTGGAGGGGGGCACCGCACATGGCTAAAAGATCTCAAGGATCAATTGTTGTGTCTCTGGGGTGCCCTCTTGCCCCCGTATATAAAGGAGCAAGGGAGGAGGAGGCCGGCCCGTGGAGGGGGCGCACCAAGTGTGGAG
The DNA here is from genome assembly GCF_018294505.1 of Triticum aestivum. Taxonomy (NCBI): domain Eukaryota; kingdom Viridiplantae; phylum Streptophyta; class Magnoliopsida; order Poales; family Poaceae; genus Triticum; species Triticum aestivum. Next base: position 86,140,100 of record NC_057799.1, read on the forward strand.
TCCTACTAGGACTCCCTAGTCCTAGTAGGATTCCACCTCCCATATGGAATAGGAAAAGAGGAAGGGAAAAAGAGAAGGAAGGAAGGGGGCGCCCCCCTTCCCTAGTCCAATTCGGACCAGACCAAGGGGAGGGGTGCGGCCACCCTTGAGGCCCTTTTTCTTCTTTCCCGTATGGCCCAATAAGGCCCAATACGTATTCCCGTAACTCTCCGGTACTCCGAAAAATACCCGAATCACTCGGAACCTTTCTGAAGTCCGAATATAGTCGTCCAATATATCGATCTTTACGTCTCGACCATTTCGAGACTCCTCGTCATGTCCCCGATCTCATCCGGGACTCCGAAATCCTTCGGTACATCAACATACATAAACTCATAATAAAACTGTCATCGTAGCTTTAAGCGTGCGGACCCTACGGGTTCGAGAACTATGTAGACATGACCGAGACACGTCTCCGGTCAATAACCAATAGCGGGACCTGGATGCCCATATTGGCTCCCACATATTCTATGAAGATCTTTATCGGTCAGACCGCATAACAACATACGTTGTTCCCTTTGTCATCAGTATGTTACTTGCCCGAGATTCGATCGTCGGTATCTCGATACCTAGTTCAATCTCGTAACCGGCAAGTCTCTTTACTCGTTCCGTAACACATCATCCCGTAACTAACTTATTAGTCACAATGCTTGCAAGGCTTATAGTGATGTGCATTACCGAGTGGGCCTAGAGATACCTCTCCGACAATCGGAGTGACAAATCCTAATCTCGAAATACGCCAACCCAACAAGTACCTTTGGAGACACCTGTAGAGCACCTTTATAATCACCCATTTACGTTGTGACGTTTGGTAGCACACAAAGTGTTCCTCCGGTAAACGGGAGTTGCATAATCTCATAGTCAGAGGAACATGTATAAGTCATGAAGAAAGCAATAGCAACATACTAAACGATCGGGTGCTAAGCTAACGGAATGGGTCAAGTCAATCACGTCATTCTCCTAATGAGGTGATCTCGTTAATCAAATGACAACTTATGTCTATGGCTAGGAAACATAACCATATTTGATTAACGAGCTAGTCAAGTAGAGGCATACTAGTGACACTCTGTTTGTCTATGTATTCACACATGTATTATGTTTCCGGTTAATACAATTCTAGCATGAATAATAAACATTTATCATGATATAAGGAAATAAATAATAACTTTATTATTGCCTCTAGGGCATATTTCCTTCAGCACCGTGGCCGGGTATACCAAGCGCCGCCCGTTTGGTGGGCTTGGAACCCTGTACACATCGTTTGGGGCCGTGAGCGACACCCCGGCTGGATCTCCTTGCGGATGGAACCCGAATAGGCGATAAACCTGGATTGGAGACTTGTGTGGTTAGTCAGGTCATGGCCGACTCCCTCACCAGGCTTCCGCTTGAAGGTTGCCGAGGTACACGACGTGTACATGGTGGTAAGTGGCGAGAGCGTGTGTGAAGAAGTACACCCCTGCAGGGTTAACATCATCTATTCGAATAGCCATGTCCGTGGTAAAGGACTTCTGGGTTGCCTATAACAGTTCATATACAAGTGAAAGTGGATACTCTAAAATACGCAAGATAAGCGTGAGTGCTATGGATGGCGTCCTCGTAGGGAGACGGGAGTGAATCCATAGTGGTGTATTGATATGGTGAATATGTGGACTCGTGTGTGCCACCTCAAAAGAGTTACTTGCAGTCGTAGTTCAGGATAGCCACCGAGTCAAAGCTGGCTTGCTGCAGTTAAACTCCACCACCCCCTTTGTTGATACCGATGCATATGTAGATAGTTCTGATGTAAGTCTTGCTGGGTACATTTGTACTCACGTTTGCTTATTTTATGTTTTGTAGAGAGACGTCAATCTCGCTAGTAGTTCTGTGTGGACTTCGACGTTTAGCTTGATACCTCAGCTACGATCTTGAGCCCTCGGCAGGGTCTTGTAGATAGTCAGGCTTCGCAGCCTTTTTCTTTTGTAGATGTCTGTACTCAGACATGTTAAGCTTCCGCATGTGCTTTGACTTGTATGCTCTGAATGTTGGGTCATGAGACCCATGTTTGTAATATCTCGCTCCTCGGAGCCTAATGAATAAATACTTGAGTCGTAGGGTTATGTTGTGATGCCATGTTGTATTTACACATATCGAGCATATTGTGTGTATGATTGAAATGCTTGGTATGTGTGGGATCCGACAACCTAGTTGTTTATCCTTGGTAGCCTCTCTTATGGGGAAATGTAGTCTTGTGCTTCCATGAGCCATATTAGTCTGCTACAGCCCGGTTCACCGGAGTCCTGCTAGCCCAGCACTACTGCTCCGGAACTCTTGACTGGCCGGCATGTGATTCACTTCGTTCCTGTGTCTGTCCCTTCGGGGAAATGTCACGCGGTGACATCCGGAGTCCTGCCTAGCCTGCTACAGCCCGGTTCACCGGAGTCCTGTTAGCCCAGTGCTACAGCCCGGATTCGCACGCTGCTGACCGACATGCTCGATGTTGATTCATGTATGCCTGTCCCCGTAAGTTAGTGCCACTTTGGGTTCACGACTAGTCATGTCGGCCCGGGTTCTCTGTCATATGGATGCTAGCGACACTATCATATACGTGAGCCAAAAGACGCAAACGGTCCCGGGCCATGGTAAGGCGACACCCGTGGGAATACCGTGCGTGAGGCCGCAAAGTGATATGAGGTGTTACCAGCTAGACCGATGTGACTTGGAATCGGGGTCCTGACATCCGCGCCTGTGTCTCCGTTGTGCCGTATCCTGGAAGGGTGTAGCACGATTATCATCTGTAAAAGAGAAAAACTCAGGTGAAAGTATTCGTGCGAAAAATTGGTTATTCTTAATAAACCATTAAAATTCAATCTAAATAAGGTCAACCCGAACTGTAGTTCTTTTTATATGCGGGAAGCCCCTAGCACCACCTATGGGGGTATATCCATCAACCCAATCTCAGGTTTATCTGAGCTGCTACAGCCAGTGTTGCGCCGAACTCGTCTAGCCGTGTTCGCGGTCTTGACGACCGATCATTTATTCTGGTTGAAGAGGTCAGTCAGTGTTCGGCTGCTAAAGGTGCCACACATTCTTCCGTACGCAAGGAACGCTCTGTGTTTCCGCTAACTATGATGGTGCCACGTGGACCGGGCATCTTAAGCGTAAGATAAGCATAATGCGGTACGGCGTTAAAACGAGCGAAGGCCGTTCTTCCGAGTAGTGCTTGATAGCCGCTTCAGAATGGAGCGATGTCAAAGGTTAACTTTTCACTTCGGAAGTTGTCGGGAGAACCAAATACAACCTCTAGTACTAGAGAGCCCGTGCAGCGGGCCTCTGGGCCTGTTATTACTCCTTTAAAGGTAGTATTGCTTTGGTTAATTCTTGTCGGTTCTATCCCCATTTTGCGGACTGTGTCCTGATATATCAGATTGAGACTACTGCCGCCGTCCATAAGGACTCGGGTGAGATGGTATCCGTTAATTATTGGGTCTAGCACCAAGGCAGCAGATCCTCCGTGCCGAATATTAGTCAGGTAATCCATGCGATCAAAAGTGATCGGGCAGGCCGACCAAGGGTTGAACTTGGGGGTGACGGGCTCCACGGTGCATACGTCTCGGAGTGCGCGTTTGCTCCTCCTCTTCGTTACGTGAATCATGTTCACTGTTTTGACCTCTGGTGGGAATTTTTTCTATCCCCCAGTGTTTTGCCGGCGAGGCTCATCCTCGTCTTCACTTGGTGTCTCCCTCCCCTTGTGCTCGGCGTTTAGCTAGTCGGCTTGCTTGAAGACCCAGCATTCTCTGTTGGTGTGATTTGCAGGTTTGTCGGAGGTGCCATGAATCTGACATAATCTGTCTAGAATCTTGTTGAGGCTGGACGGTCCATCCCTGCTGCCTTTAAATGGCTTTTTCCGTTGACCGGGTTGAGAGCCCCTGAATCCGGCGTTTACCGCCGTGTTGTCTGGGCTGTCTTCATTGCTTCGACGCTTGCTTTTATGGTGTCGCGGTTTCCCATTACCATCCCTGACTTCGGATGTGCCTGGGTCGCTGGTGCCGCTACGGGCCAGCCAACTATCTTCGCCCGCGCAAAAGCGGGTCATAAGGCTTGTTAAGGCTGCCATTGTCCTCGGTTTTTCCTGGCCGAGGTGTCTGGCGAGCCATTCGTCCCGGACACTGTGTTTGAAAGCCACTAAGGCTTCGGCGTCCGGGCAATCGATAATTTGATTCTTCTTAGTGAGGAATCTATTCCAAAGCTTTCGGGCTGACTCTCCGGGCTATTGAATTATATGACTTAAATCGTCTGCATCCGGAGGCCGCACATAGGTCCCTTGAAATTAGCCCTAAAAGCATCCTCAAGCTCTTCCCAACTTCCAATTGAGTTTTCGGGGAGGCTCTTCAGCCAGTGCCGAGCTGGTCCTTTCAACTTGAGGGGCAAGTATTTGATGGCGTGGAGATCATCTCTGCGAGCCATATGGATATGAAGGATAAAGTCCTCAATCCAGACCCCAGGGTCTGTCGTTCTGTCGTATGCCTCTATGTTCACGGGTTTAAACCCCTCTATAAATTCGTGATCCAGCACCCCATCGGTGAAGCATAGGGGGTGCGCGGCACCCCTGTATTTGGATGTGTCATGGCGTTCTGACGGTTGTAGTGTTCGGTTTTGATTCTGTGCCGGAGTGCGCTTCCGAGGTCCGTAGATGGACCTGGTCATACCGACATCGTTAGCCGCCCTATCGCGGCCACGAGGTGGTCGATCCGGCTGATCAGCCGTTTTATTTTTCGGCTGTATAGGCTCTAGAGCCTCGTCATCGAATTCAGGCAGCAGCTTGTGCTTTATTTAGCTCTTTGTGTGGCGACTGCCACCGTACTTTTCTACAGTGTTGAGCACTTTGTTCCATCTACTGTTGAGTGTATTTTGTGTGGCGTTGAGCCTTTGCTTCTGCTTTTTTAGACTCCTCGCGGTGGAAGAAGCCTTCTGTGGAGGTTCTCTTGCTCCAAGTGCCTTTCCGGGATGATGTGTGCATCGTCGTCTGGACTGTTCTCCTCTCCGGAGACAGGTTGATTAGCTTTACCCTCGGCGTCACCGTTGTCGGACAGTGGCTCCGTACTATGTTCACCATCCGCTGGCTCATCTTGCTCCGTCGCTGGGTCCATGTGGTCGTCGTTTCCTATGGAGTCGACCGGGGTATTATTCTTTCTTGCGCTGTTATTGTTGTTTTTGCCGAGGCGGGGTTTGGAGCGGCGCCTGCGTCGTCGCTTTGGTTGCTTCCCGAGGGAACTGTCCTTCGCTGCTTCTTCCCGTTCCTCGTCGTTGTCTTTGGGGGTGTCCACCATGTATATATCGTATGATGAGGTGGCAGTCCAGCGCCCTGTGGGCGGCGGTTCCTGTTCTTCTCCTGCATCGTCGTCCATACCGTCGATGTTTTCGGAGTCGAAATCGAGCGTGTTGGTTAAGTCATCGATAGTGGCTATTAAGTGGGTGGTGGGTGGGGACCGAATTTCTTCGTCGTCCGCTTCCCACTCAAGCCGGACATAGTTCGGCCAAGGGTCTCCTGACAAGGAGAGAGACCTTCACGAATTTAGTACGTCGCCCAAGGGCGAGTGCTGAAAGACATCCGTGGAGGAAAACTCCATGATCGGCGCCCAATCGGATTCGATAGGCACGGACGCAGGCGGTTCGGAGCCCATGGCCGGGGACGAATCCAAGGATCCGGCAACGCAGATCTCGTAGGAGGTCAAGTCAGTATTCGGCTCTATCGCCGCTGAGTGTGCAGCCTCCGTGGCGGGGTCCATCCACCCGTCATCGGACGGCGCAATCTGCTCCGGATTGAGGGCCGGAGTAGCCACAGGTGTGATCTCCCGAACACCGTCCGACGACAGAGCTAAGTCATGCTCGTCGTGACTGTGCGGCACACCTGACATAGGCTCGGATCCATCAAAGATCAAGTCTCCACGGATGTCGGCAGTACAGTTTAAGTTTTCAAACCTGACCTGACGGCCAGGGGCATAGCTCCCGATCTGCTCTAGATGGCCAAGCGAGTTGGCCCGCAGTACGAAGCCTCCGAATACGAAGATTTGTCCGGGGAGAAAAACCTCACCCTGGATCGCATCATTGTCGATGATCGAAGGAGCCATCAAGCCTTATGGTGACGGCACGGTGGAGCTGCCAATGAAAGCACCAATGTCGGTGTCAAAACCGGCGGATCTCGTGTACGGGGTCCCGAACTGTGCATCTAAGGCGGATGGTAACAGGAGGCGGGGGACACGATGTTTACCCAGCTTCGGGCCCTCTCAATGGAGGTAATACCCTACTTCCTGCTTGATTGATCTTGATGATATGAGTATTACAAGAGTTGATTTACCATGAGATCGTAGAGGCTAAACCCTAGAAGCTAGCCTATGATTATGATTGTTGTTTTCCTACGGACTAAACCCTCCGGTTTATATAGACACCGGAGGGGGCTAGGGTTACACAGAGTCGGTTACAAGGGAGGAGATCTACATATCGGAATTGCCAATCTTGCCTTCCACGCAAAGGAGAGTCCCATCCGGACACGGGACGAAGTCTTGAGTCTTGTATCTTCATTGTCCAACAGTCCGGCTAAAGTATATAGTTCGGCTGTCCGAGGACCCCCTAATCCAGGACTCCCTCACTTATCACACCCGATCATCACGTGGTGTCTCGGCACGACGAACTGTAGCAACGGTGCATACTCAGGGAGAACACTTATACCTTGAAATTTAGTGAGATATCATCTTATAATGCTACCGCCGTACTAAGCAAAATAAGATGCATAAAGGATAAACATCACATAAAATCAAATAAGTGATATGATATGGCCATCATCATCTTGTGCCTTTGATCTCCATCTCCAAAGCACTGTCATGATAACCATCGTCACTGGCTTGACACCTTGATCTCCATCGTAGCATCGTTGTCGTCTCGCCAACTATTGCTTCTACGACTATCACTACCGCTTAGTGATAAAGTAAAGCAATTACATGGCGATTGCATTTCATACAATAAAGCGACAACCATAAGGCTCCTGCCAGTTGCCGATAACTTTTACAAAACATGATCATCTCATACAACAATTTATATCTCATCACATCTTGACCATATCACATCACAACAAGCCCTGCAAAAACAAGTTAGATGTCCTCTACTTTGTTGTTGCAAGTTTTACGTGGCTGCTACGGGCTTCTAGCAAGAACCGTTCTTACCTACGCATCAAAACCACAACGATTTTTCGCCAAGTGTGCTATTTTAACCTTCAACAAGGCCCGGGCGTAGTCAAACTTGATTCAACTATAGTTGGAGAAACTGACACCCGCTAGCCACCTATGTGCGAAGCACGTCGGTAGAACCAGTCTCATGAACGCGGTCATGTAATGTCAGTCCGGGCTGCTTCATCCAACAATACCGCTGAATCAAAGTAAGACGTTGCTGGTAAGCAGTATGACTATTATCGCCCACAACTCATTGTGTTCTACTCGTGCATATAACATCTACGCATAGACCTGGCTCGGATGCCACTATTGGGGAACGCAGTATTTCAAAAAAATTACCTACGATCACGCAAGATCTATCTAGGAGATGCATAGCAACGAGCGGGGAGAGTGTGTCCACGTACCCTCGTAGACCAAAAGCGGAAGCGTTTAGTAATGCGGTTGATGTAGTCGAATGTCTTTGCGATCCAACCGATCCAAGCACCGAACGTATGGCACCTCCGCGTTTAGCACATGTTCAGCTCGATGACGTCCCTCGATCTCTTGATCCAGTTGAGGATGAGGGAGAGTTCCGTCAGCACGACGGCGTGGCGACGGTGATGATGAAGTTACCGGCGTAGGGCTTCGCGTAAGCACTACGATGATATGACCGAGGTGTGTAATTGTGGAGGGGGCACCGCACACGGCTAAGAGAAGACTTGGTGTGTCTTTGGGGTGCCCCCTGATACGTCTCCGTCGTATCTATAATTTTTTATTGTTCCATGCCAATATTCTAAAACTTCCATATACTTTTGGCAACTTTTTATACTATTTTTGGGACTAACATATTGATCCAGTGCACAGTGCCAGTTCCTGTCTGTTGCATGTTTTTTGTTTCGCAGAAACCCCATATCAAACAGAATCCAAACGCGATAAAAACGGACGGAGAATATTTTTGGAATATTTGGAGAATATGGGAAGAAGAATCAACGCGAGACGGTGCCCGAGGTGGCCACGAGGCAGGGGGCGCGCCTGCCCCCCTGGGCGCGCCCCGACCCTCGTGGGCCCCTCGTAAGGCGGTTGCTGCTATTCTTTTGCCGCAAGAAAGCTAATTTTCGGGAAAAAATCTCGGCGAAGGTTTCAGTCCAATCGGAGTTACGGATCTCCATATATATACGAAACGGTGAAAGGGCAGAAGACGGGAACACGGAAACAGAGAGAGAGAGAGAGAGAGAGAGAGAGAGAGAGAGAGAGAGAGAGACAGACAGATCCAATCTCGGAGGGGCTCTCGCCCCTCCCATGCCATGGAGACCAAGGACCAGAGGGGAAACCCTTCTCCCACCTAGGGAGAAGGTCAAGGAAGAAGAAGAAGGTCAAGGAAGAAGAAGAAGGAGGGGGGCTCTCTCCCCCTCGCTTCCGGTGGCGCCGGAACGCCGCCGGGGGCCATCATCATCACCGCGATCTTCACCAACACCTCCGCCATCTTCACCAACATCTCCATCACCTTCCCCCCTCTATCTACAGCGGTCCACTCTCCCGCAACCCGCTGTACCCTCTACTTGAACATGGTGCTTTATGCTTCATATTATTATCCAATGATGTGTTGCCATCCTATGATGTCTGAGTAGATTTTCGTTGTCCTATTGGTGGTTGATGAATTGCTATGATTGATTTAATTTGCTTGTGGTTATGTTGCTGTCCTTTGGTGCCCATCATATGAGCGTGCACGTGGATCACACCATAGGGTTAGTTGTATGTTGATAGGACTATGTATTGGAGGGAAAGAGTGACAGAAGCTTCAACCTAGCATAGAAATTGATGCATACGGGATTGAAGGGGGGCCAATATAACTTAATGCTATGGTTGGGTTTTACCTTAATGAACGTTAGTAGTTGCGGATGCTTGCTAATAGTTCCAATCATAAGTGCATAGAATTCCAAGTCAGGGATGACATGCTAGCAGTGGCCTCTCCCACATAAAACTTGCTATCGGTCTAGTAAAGTAGTCAATTGCGTAGGGACAATTTCGCAACTCCTACCACCACTTTTCCACACTCGTTATATTTTACTTTAGTTGTGTCTTTATCTAAACAGCCCCTACTTTTTATTTACGCGCTCTTTATTATCTTGCAAACCTATCCAAAAACACCTACAAAGTACTTCTAGTTTCACACTTGTTCTAGGTAAAGCGAACGTCAAGCATGCGTAGAGTTGTATCGGTGGTCGATAGAACTTGAGGGAGTATTTGTTCTACCTTTAGCTCCTCGTTGGGTTCAACACTCTTACTTATCGAAAGAGGCTACAATTGATCCCTATACTTGTGGGTTATCACCCCCCTCCCACGTATATAAAGGGGGAGGAGAGGTGGCCGGCCCAAGGGGAGCGCTCCATGGGGGGAGTCCTACTTGGACTCCCGGCCCAAGTAGGATTCGCCCCCCCTTTCCTATTCCCACTAGGAGAATGAGGGAAGGAGGAGGAGGAGAAAAGGAAAGGGGGGTCGGCCCCCCAACCCTAGTCCAATTCGGTTTGGGCTTGGGGGGGCGCAACCTCCTGGCCGCCGCCACCTCTCTCCACTAGGGCCCATGAAGGCCCATTAACACCCTGGGGGGTGGTTCCGGTAACACCCGGTACTCCGAAAAATGCCTGAACCTTTCCGAAACCATTCCGGTGTTCAAACATAACCTTCCAATATATCAATCTATATGTCTTGACCATTTTGAGACTCCTCATCATGTCCGTGATCTCATCCGGGACTCCGAACAAACTTCGGTACATCAAAACGCATAACTCATAATACAAATCGTCATCAAACGTTAAGCGTGCGGACCATACGGGTTCGAGAACTATGTAGACATGACCGAGACACATCTCCGGTCAATAACCAATAGCGGAACCTGGATGCTCATATTGGCTCCTACATATTCTATGAAGATCTTTATCGGTCAAACCGCATAACAACATACGTTGTTCCCTTTGTCATCGGTATGTTACTTGCCCGAGATTCGATCATCGGTATCATTATACCTAGTTCAATATCGTTACCGACAAGTCTCTTTACTCGCTCCGTAATGCATCATCTCGTGACAAACTCATTAGACACATTGCTTGCAAGGCTCATAGTGATGAGCATTACCGAGAGGGCCCAGAGATACCTCTCCGAAACATGGAGTGACAAATCCTAATCTCGATCTATGCCACCTCAATAAACACCATCGGAGACACCTGTAGAGCATCTTTATAATCACCCAGTTACGTTGTGACGTTTGATAGCACACAAGGTGTTGGTATTCAGGAGTTGCATGATCTCATATTTAGAGGGACATGTATAAGTTATGATGAAAGCAATTGCAATAAAACTAAACGGTCATTTATGCTAAGCTAACAGATGGGTCTTGTCCATCACATTATTCTCTAATGATGTGTTCCTGTTCATCAAATGACAACTGATAACCCACAAGTATAGGGGATCAATTGTAGCCTCTTTCAATAAGTAAGAGTGTCGAACCCAGCGAGGAGCTAAAGGTAGAATGATACGTCTCCAACGTATCTATAATTTTTGATTGTTCCATGCTATTATATATTCTGTTTTGGATGTTTAATGGGCTTTATTATACACTTTTTATTATTTTTGGGACAAACCTATTAACCGGAGGCCCAGCCCAAATTGTTGTTTTTCCGGAGTCCAAACGGAATGAAACCTTCGGGAACGTGATTTTCGGAACAAACGTGATCCAGAGGACTTGGAGTGGATGTCAAGCAACAGACGAGGAAGCCACAAGGTAGGGGTCGCGCCTACCCCCTGGGCGCGCCCTCCACCCTCGTGGGCCTCTCGTTGCTCCACCGATGTACTTCTTCCTCCTATATATAACCATATACCCTGGAAACATCATATACGGAGCCAAAACCCTATTTCCACCGCCGCAACCTTTTGTACCCGTGAGATCCCATCTTGGCGCCTTTTCCGACGCTACGCCGGAGGGGGCATTGATCACGGAGGGCTTCTACATCAACACCATAGCCTCTCCGATGATGTGTGAGTAGTTTACCTCAGACCTACGGTTCCATAGTTATTAACTAGATGGCTTCTTCTCTCCCTTTGGATCTCAATACAAAGTTCTCCTCGATCTTCTTGGAGATCTATTCGATGTAATCTTCTTTTGCGGTGTGTTTGTTGAGATCCGATGAATTGTGGGTTTATGATCAAGTTTATCTATGAACAATATTTGAATCTCCTCTGAATTCTTTTATGTATGATTGGTTATCTTTGCAAGTCTCTTCGAATTATCAGTTTGGTTTGGCCTACTAGATTGATCTTTCTTGCAATGGGAGAAGTGCTTAGCTTTGGGTTCAATCTTGCTGTGTCCTTTCCCAGTGACAGCAGGGGCAGCAAGGCACGTATTGTATTGTTGCCATCGAGGATAAAAAGATGGGGTTTATATCATATTGCATGAGTTTATACCTCTACATCATGTCATCTTGCTTAAAGCATTACTCTGTTCTTATGAACTTAATACTCTAGATGCATGCTTTATAGCGGTCGATGTGTGGAGTAATAGTAGTAGATGCAGAATTGTTTCGGTCTACTTGTCGCGGACGTGATGCCTATATACATGATCATACCTAGATATTCTCATAACTATGCTCAATTCTATCAATTGCTCGACAGTAATTCGTTTACCCACTGTAATACTTATGCTCTTGAGAGAAGCCACTAGTGAAACCTATGGCCCCCGGGTCTATTTTCCATAATATTAATCTTCCAACACTTCGCTATTTCTATTGCCGTTTATTTTACTTTGCATCTTTATTTCTCTTTATCGTAAAAATACCAAAAATATTATCTTATCATATCTATCAGATCTCACTCTCGTAAGTGACCGTGAAGGGATTGACAACCCCTTTATCGCGTTGGTTGCGAGGTTCTTATTTCTTTGTGTAGGTGCATGGGACTCGAGCATGGTCTCCTACTGGATTGATACCTTGGTTCTCAAAAACTGAGGGAAATACTTACGCTACTTTACTGCATCACCCTTTCCTCTTCAAGGGAAAACCAACGCAGTGCTCAAGAGGTAGCATAGAACAAATATTCCCTCAAGTTTTATCGACCACCGATACAGCTCTACGCACGCTTGATGTTCGCTTTACCTAGAACAAGTATAAAACTAGAAGTACTTTGTAGGTGTAACGGGATAGGTTTGCAAGAATATAAAGAGCACGTAAATAAAAACTAGGGGCTGTTTTAGGTAAAGAAGCAATAAAGTTAGTATAGCGAGTGTGGAAAAGTGGTGGTAGGAGTTGTCAAATTGTCCCTAAGCAATTGACTACTTTACTAGACCGATTGCAAGTTTTATGTGGGAGAGGCCACTGCTAGCATGTCATCCCTAACTTGGAATTCTATGCACTTATGATTGGAACTATTAGCAAGTATCCGCAACTACTAACGTTCATTAAGGTAAAACCCAACCATAGCATTAAGATATATTGGTCCCCCTTCAATCCTGTATGCATCAATTTCTATGCTAGGTTGAAGCTTCTGTCACTCTTGACCTCAAATACATAGTCCTATCAACATACAACTTAACCCTATCAACATACAACTTATCCTGATTTTGCCCTTTCATCGTTTCTTAAATTTCCGGATATCCGTAACTCCGATTCGGTAGAAATTTGGACACGATTTTATGCGGATATTGGCTTTCTTGCAGCGAAAGAAGGGCACCAACCGCCTTACAGAGTGGCGACGAGGGTCAGGGGCGCGCCCACCCCCTGGGGCGCACCCCCGGCCTCGTGGCCCCCTCAGGCATCCTCTTGCGTTGATTCTTCTTCCCAAAAAACACATATATTCCAAAAAAATCTCCGTAAGTTTTTATCCCGTTTGGACTCCATTAGATATGGATTTTCTGCGAAACAAAAAACATGCAACAAACAGGAACTGGCACTGGATCAATATGTTAGTCCCAAAAATAGTATAAGAAGTTGCCAAAAGTATATGAAAGTCGTATAATATTGGCATGGAACAATAAAAAATTATAGATACGACGGAGACGTATCAACAACACATGTCTTTGGTCAGGAAACTTAACCATCTTTGATTAACGAGCTAGTCTAGTAGAGGCATACTAGCGACACTCTGTTTGTTTATGTATTCACACATGTACTAAGTTTCCGGTTAATACAATTCTAGCATCAATAATAAAAAATTATCATGATATAAAGAAATGTAAATAACAACTTTATTATTGCCTCTAGGGCATATTTCCTTCAAAAGCACCTACAAACCCAAAGTGATTGAGCATCACTGAAGAGATCGTTCCTGTGTGGAATCGACACTTGTTACCTTTGAGGACTGTGCATCCTCAGACAGTTAGGCGTCATGGTCTAGAGCATCCAAGAGGAATTGTGGATCTCTGAGTGACTGAGTCTGTGAAGGTTTGGAAGTCACCTAAAGACTAACCACGTGTGATTGGGTGAGGTCTGTGTGACCTTAACTCAAGGATAATACGGTGAGGACTGTGTGTCCGGGACTGTGTGTCTTCGGGTTTAAATACCTAGCCGCTCCAACCAGACGTACGACTGTTACAACAGTTGGAACTAGTCTACCAAATCACCGTCTTCACCAAGCTACTGGTTCTATTTCCTCAACCCTTTCATTTCCTCATTCATGTGTTGATGTACCTGATCGTTACTGTTTGAAGACTTTGACTGAAGACTTTCTCAATTTCCTCAATCATAATTCTTCAGTCACTTTGTCTTCAGCCTGCTTATCCTGTTTACACGCTACTTGTGCTCTATGTATGTTTCATTTCATCATGATGACTATGCTACTGCTTTGTTATGCATGCACCTGAGTACTTATTCCGCTGCTCGTAGTTCATGACTTAGGAAATTCCTCAAGTTGAATTTTCTCAGTGGAGAATTTGTAAAAATCGCCTATTCACCCCCTCTAGTCGATATAACGCACTTTCAATTGGTATCAGAGCAAGGTACTCCCTTGTTTTGTGTGATTTTGGTTTAACCACCTAGAGTTTTAGTTATGTCGACTGCAGGCATGATCAAGGCCTCGGCTGGGTGTCCTACCTTCGATGGGATGAACTACCCCTACTGGAAGAATAAGATGCGCATGTATCTTGAGGCAATTGAAAACGATCTTTGGTACGTTGTGGAAAATGGCGTTCCCTCCATCACTCCTTCCGTGAACGCTGTTGATGTGAAGAGATTCAAGCAACTCGACTCTCAAGCGAAGAATATCATATGTGGCCATCTGAGCAAAGGACAGCACGGCAGAGTGAGCGCTTTGGAGACAGCAAAGCTTATCTAGGATAGGCTGTCCAAAGTTAACGAAGGAGTCTCAACTCAATGTGACTCTCGAGTTGACGTTCTTCGCAATCTCTTCAACCGCTTCAAAAGAATCGACAACAAAAATGTTCAGCAAACCTTCGATCGCCCCACTGACATCTCAAATGAGCTTCAAGCACTTGGTGCCACTGACATCACCGACCATGAGGTGGTGAAGAAATTGCTGAGATCGCTTGATTCCTCATTCGACACACTTGCACTGATGATTCAAGAACGAGGAGATTACAAGTCACTTGATCCTGCTGATATCCTCGAGAGGCTAAATATTCATGAGTTCCAACTTGCTAAGAAGAGAAAACTCTATGGACCAAGTTATGGAAGATCTCACACACTGAAGGCCAAGGTTGTTTCCGAATATGAAGGTGAAGATTCTAATAGCAGCCTTGGTGATCTTGAAGAACTGAGCCAGGAGCTAGCAATGCTCGTGAGGAAATTCCATTAGTTCTCAAGGCATGGTCGCTTTGGAAAATCTTCAAGAGGTGATGAAACAACATTAGATTCCACATCCCGTGACTATAAGAAGAGGACTTGCCACAAATGCAAGAAACCTGGTCACTACATTACTGATTGTCCTCAGTGGGAAAAGGAATCAAAGAATAAGAAATACAAGGATGATAGTTCTTATGACTTGAAGAAGAAGAAGAAATCTTCAAAGTCCTCATCGTCAAAATCTTTAAAGTCTTCATCTCACAAGAAGAGTAGCTCCAAAAAGGCTCGGGCATTCATTGGCAAGGAAATGGACTCTGAAGCTGAATCTAAGGAAACTGTGGAAGAGGAGGAATCTGAGGAGTCAGACTCTAGTGTGGCGAGCCTAGCCCTTGCTACTGCCTTCGTCAGCAAGTTCATCTTCAACACTAAGGAAAATGACTTCCCCAACACTGCTGATGATGGAAACGATGATTACTCTCCCACCTATTTCTTCATGGCAAAAGGTGCCAAGGTACTCAAATATCCCTCCTCTAAATCAAGTGAGGATGAATTTGATGAAAATCTCAAACCTAGCTATTCCAAACTTGCTAAGATTGTTGTCAAACAACAAAACACTTTTGAAAAGGTTCAAAATTTGCTAGACAAAAGTGATGAGTTGTTGGGTGAAGAAATGGATCAAACTCAAACTCTGACTGAAAATCTTCAGAGACTTCAGACTAAGTTTGATAACCTTCAGAGTCATCATAACACTCTCTTAGCTGATCATGAGAAGCTTTCTTATGAATTTCTTCAGAGAAAGCAAGATCTTGAAAAGCTAAGGATGAGTTATGAGGATCTTCAGAAGGAAAATGATTCATTGCTTGCTCAATAGATCAGTTCCGCTCAGGATGAATTTATTCCACCATGTTTGAAATGCATTGAACGTGAATATGCTAATTCTTCACCTGAAAGTCCAAATGCTTCTATTGCTGCAAATTCTTCAACTGTCTTTGTGGTCACAAATTCCTCATCTGAGGATATCGCAAGTATCACTGAAAATGCAGGGTTGAAGGAATTGTATGTGACAGGCATGTACAAAAGCCTCAAAGGGCATCAGGCTCTTTGTGATGTGCTTAAAAAGAAGATCCTCAACAGGAACCCTAGGAAAGAGGGTATTGTCTTTGAGAGGAAACTCAATGTTGATGGGACCTATTGAAAACCAGAGCAGTATCCCAAAACCTCATGGGTTGCTGCGAAAGGACCTCCTGTAGATCCATCCACTCTATCTGGATTTACATGTGAATCTTCATATTCTTCTGATGAGTCATTTGACTCCAACTATAAACTGTTCAAAAATCGGAATGGTGAAGTATTTGCTAGATATGTTGGAACTAACTGCAGGAACGACCCCCCCTATGAAGAAAATCTGGGTTCCCAAAAGGTGCCTTGAAAGTCTTCAGGTGAATGTCATCATGACACCACCTATGAAGAATAGGAACCCCAGATCAAATTCTTCATATGGACCAAAGTCTCCATATGGATCCAAGTCCTCATATGGACCAAATTCCTCACATGGATCAAATTCTTCATATGGAGCTATGAATATGTGCATTATTCTTCAAATCATTATGTTCATAAGTCATCGAAGAATTTCTCTGCTTATTCATATGCTCACTCTAGCCCCTCTTTTGTGGAATGAAGTGGACTGGCTTCTATGCCACCTTTCTCTTGTGGAGCTTGCAGAATGATGAACTCTTTGCCACCCCTCCAGATGTGGGTGGTGAAGAAAAGGAACTAACCTCTTATGCAGGGTCAGGTCTCCAGACGAACTTAAATGCCTGAAGAATTTGCTAGAGACCTGAATATGCTTGATAGGATGCAAGCTAATCATGAAGAAATGAATAATCATTTCTCACGTCCTTATACCACTATATCTGCTGTAATGTTTGATGAAATTCAATCTGATGAATTTGATGTCATATTCTTCACTGATGAAGTATATGAGTTCGTAAGATGCACTAATTCATCTACAGAATGATCAACCCAAAGCTACTGAGCGGGTCCTCGATAGTGGATGTACAAATCACATGACCGATGACAAGAACTTATTGATAGACATTGCTTTATCTCCATCGCATCTGAAGCATATCACCTACGCTGACAAAGGCAAAAGCAAGGTATTAGGTCTAGGTAGGGTTGCGATCTCAAAGGATCGACACATGGACAAAGTCATGCTTGTCGAGTCCTTGGGATTCAACCTCATGTCTGTCGTCTTTGGAAAATATCATTGTGTTGTGATCATGGAATCTGACAATTCCAAAGTCTTTGAAGGATTTAGGAGAGGAGACTTGTATATTGTTGATTTCTCTACAGGACCACAGCCTGCCACATGTCTACTTGCAAAAGCTTCAGAAGGCTGGTTATGGCATCAACGACTAGGTCATGCTGGCATGAGGAACTTACACACACTCGCGAAGAAGAAGCACGTCATTGGCATCGAGGGTGTCAAATTCCTCAAGGACCATCTGTGTGGAGCTTGTGAGACTGGAAAGATGACCAAGTCCAAGCATCCCTCGAAGACTACCATGACTACCACTCGTCCTTTTGAATTGCTTCACATGGATATCTTTGGCCCTACTCATTATGCCACAATCACAAATGCAACATCTCTATATGGCTTTGTTATTGTTGATGACTACTCTCGTTATACTTGGGTGCATATCATCACTTACAAAACTGAAGTGCAGGAAGTCTTCAAACGATTCTCCTCAAGGGCCTCGACGAATTTTGGTGTGAAGATCAAGCACATTAGGAGTGGCAATGGGACCGAGTTCAAGAATACTGTTCTTGATGACTATCTTGATGAACTTGGTATTACTCACGAGTTATCTGCCCCTTATACTCCTCAGCAAAATGGCGTCGTGGAGCGCAAAAACAGGACTCTGGTTGAGATGGCTCGTACTATGCTTGATGAATACAAGACGCCTCCTCGCTTCTCGCCTGAGGCTATTGATACTGTGTGCCACATCATCAATAGGGTATATCTTCACAAATTCTTCAAAAAGACCTCATATGAACTCCTCACTGACAAGAAACCCAATGTGAGTTATTTCCAAGTCTTCGATGCAAAATGTTGCATTAGAGATCCTCATCACAATTCTTAATTTGCACCGAAAACACATGAAGGTTTTATGCTTGGTTATGGAAAGGACTCGCACACCTACAGAGTCTTCAACACCTATCACCACAAGGTTGTTGAAATTGTAGATGTGCGGTTCGATGAAACTAATGGCTCGCAAAGAGAGCACCTACCTCCTGTGCTAGATGAAATGTCACCTGAGGAATCCATCTAGTTCAAGGCTACTAAGGATGTCATTCCCACTGAAGAATCTGCTGAAGAAGTCATTCCAAAACGTGAAGAAAATCATGCTGGTGCATTTGATGAAAATGGCTCTGAAGAAAATGCCGAGCCCAATCAACATCGTCAACCTGCTCATCCTCGCGTTGCAAATGAAGTGTAGATCAAGAAAATCATCGACGACATCAACGCACTAGGTCCTCTCACACGCTCAAGAGCTTCACATTTGTCTAACTTTTGTGGGCACTTTTATTTTGTCTCTATCATAGAGCCCACTAAAGTTGACGAGGCATTTCTGGAGCCTGAGTGGATTCAAGCGATGCAAGAGGAATTACATCAATTCGAGCTCAACAATGTTTGGGAACTTGTCAAGCGACCAGACCCACGCAAGCACAATATCATCGGTACCAAATGGATCTACCACAACAAGCAAGATGAAAATGGCCTTGTAGTGAGGAATAAGGTTCGTCTTGTAGCTCAAGGCTACACACAGGTTTTGAAGATCCTAAGCATCCTGACAAAGTCTTCAGACTCAATAAGGCCCTCTATGGCCTCAAGCAGGCCCCTCGGGCGTGGTATGATACTTTGAAGGAATTCCTCATGAATAAAGGCTTCAGACTCGGTTCACTTGACCCAACACTTTTCACCAAAACCTATGATGATGAATTATTCGTGTGCCAAATATATGTTGATGATATTATCTTTGGTTGTACTAACCAACGTTACAGTGACGAATTTTCCTATATGATGAGTGAGGAATATCAAATGTCTATGATGGGAGAATTGAAATTCTTCTTAGGTCTTAAAATTCATCAACAACACAATGGCATCTTCATATCTCAAGAGAAATACCTCAAGGATGTGTTGAGGAAATTCGGGATGCAAGATTGCAAAGGCGTCAAAATCCCTATGCCCATGCAAGATTGCAAAGGTGTCAAAATCCCTATGCCCACAAATGGCCATCTATGCACTGATGAAAATGGTGTAGACTTCGATCAAAATGTATACTCCTCCATGATTGGCTCTTTATTGTATCTATGTGCATCTAGGCCAGATATTATGCTTAGTGTTTGCATGTGTGCCTGTTTTCAAGCTACACTGAAGGAATCACACCATAAGGCTGTGAAACATATTCTTCGATATCTAGCTCACACTCCAACACTTGGATTATGGTATCCCAAGGGCTCGGCTTTTGATCTCATTGGATATTCTGACTCTGACTATGCTGGTGATCGTGTGGATCGCAAGTCAACATCAGGCACATGTCATTTCCTTGGACGATCCTTAGTATGTTGGTCCTCGAAGAAGTAGAACTGTGTATCACTCTCTACTGTTGAAGCTGAGTACATTGCTGCCGATTCTTGCTGTGCTCAATTGCTATGGATGAAGCAAACCCTCAAGGACTACGACATCAACATGAAGAATGTGCCTCTCTACTGAGACAATGAGAGTGCCATCAAGATTTCTCATAACCCAGTTCAGCACTCGAAGACAAAGCACATCCAGATTTGTCATCATTTTCTTCGTGATCATGTGTTGAAGGGCGACATCTCCATCGAGCACGTGAAGACTGAAGAACAGCTACCGGATATCTTCACAAAGCCCTTGGATGAGAAGAGATTTAGCAAGTTGTGGTGTGCGCTAAATATCTTCGAATCTTCGAATGTTCTTTGAAAGGACACACATCCTAACACTTATGCAAAATTGATGGCTTAGATGTGTAACACACGAAGTAATGTTTTTCTTCAATCAATGAAGACTAACCCTCTAAGTGTGAAGAAATTAATGAAGAATTTGATTCTTAGAGCCCTACAACAACTGTACGTGGCGTCTGAAACCATCATTCTTATACGGTGGGTCATGCCACCAACCAAAGTTGAGAATGTTCAAATTTGAGTTTTTCTTCAATTTGCAAATTTTTCAAATTCCGCAATGTTCAAATTCTTCAACTTTGCAACTCTTCATCTTTTCAACTGGTGTTCTTCATTGACTATGTATATATATGAGTTTTCATGTCCTCAACAACATTCACTTATTGCTAGTTCTTCAAGTTGATTTTTCGTCTAAGTGAATGTGATCGGGCCCGTTCCCCCTCTATGCTAAACTCAACCTAGTCTGTTCTCAAATTCTTCATGTGCGTTCTATTTAACACCCGTTCAAAATCTTCACTGTGTCCTTGTCAGCTGAAGAATTTGCGAATGAAAAGTTAAAATTTCATATCTGATTTTCGGCTTTTGCCACTCAAACCGTTCCGCGTCCCACGATAAGATAAACTATTCACCCAAGATCTACCACTATCTCCACCTCTCAGTACGTGGGTGACACATGTCGCTGGGATGGCAAGGGTCAGGGGCACGTTCGTCCAATTTCTTCGGATGTGCGTTCTTTCACCGTGGCTATAAATACCCCTCGCCCTCTTCATACCTCATTTACTCCGCTCGATCTCACTCCCCTCGCTCGAGCTCTCTGACCTAGCGCCGCCGTTACTCTCCATCGTCACCGGTGAGGAAGAGCTTCACTGCCTCGACCTCGTCGCCATCGTAGTCGCGCCGGCCGCGGAAATCTTCACTCCGCCGCTGTCGTAGTTGTCTCTCACCGCCAAGTTAGGGCGTGAGAGATCTGAACGGACGAACCTCTCCACTGCAAATCCCAGTTCATCGTGTTCTTCATCCAGGGTAAATAAAATCTAATTTTACTGCCCTGCTTTGATTCTCATGATTTCCACAAAATCTTAAAAAGGTGTTTATTCTTCAACTTCCCTAGCCTTAAACACCCAGTTGCATCAGTTCTTGATCTGTTTCCCTAAGATGTGTTTTTTTCAAGATTCCTCAATTGTGTGGATTTTCAAATCTATACAACTCTGGAACCTAAGTCAAGAACGCTTAGTGAAATTCCTCAAGACAACCATGGTCAAATTCCTCAAAGTTGATTCTTTTGAAAAATTTCTGAGAACACATATGACCTCTCCAAATTCTTCGCACCTATACTCCGTTCACAGGTACAAATGTCCGCTGCCGAACCTCTAGGTTCTCATCAACTTAACTCATTTGCAGCATTCCTCGAAGATAAATTGCATACCTCCTCAGAAACCTCAATTGTACAAAATCCTCAAGTGAAGAAAATGGCTGAAGGTAAAAGACCTCAGAAGGGAGGAAAGAGGCCAGAGACAAATACAACTTTTGAAATCCCTAAAGACATCTATGATGAGTATTGCACTCCTGATGAAGCCACACATGGCAAGGAGAACAAAAATCAGTGCAAGGTGTGCATTCAGAGGATTGAGAGGAGATGGGCGAGAGAATGGAGGGAGTATCGATATGTTACTCCTAAGTACATGAAGAAATTCGCTGTACACCCTCCATGCCCAAGACCTCCATTGGCTCCAGGCCAAGTTGCTGATCCCTCAAGCATCAGGCGAGGTGAGGATTTTCCCAAGGAGTGGGCTAAGCGTCAAGCTAAGTAGGCAAAATTGGCCAAGGAAGCAGTGAAGAAATTCAACGAAGATTTCACCTGCTGCTGCTACTGAGGCCTCTGCTAGCAAGCCCAAGAAGGCCTTGCCCAAGAAATCAGCAGTAAAACCAAGTTCCTCAATTGTTATGCCCTCATGACCTATTCCTCAGGCAACCTCTTCAAGGGCAGCTCCAGTTCCTCAGGCTACAAAGTCCTCAGCACATGTGCACCTTGCCTCGTGCCAAAGGACTACAGGAATCTCTATTGCTTCAGGAGCATCTGCAAGTTCCTCAGCACCACCACAATCCTCAATTGGTCCTTCTCTGCTGAAGAAAAAGTCCGCAGCTGGACGAGGCTCGAGGCCAAGTCCTCACAAGAAGCAAGTTTCCTTCCAAGTTCCGTCTGATGACGATGAAGCTGATGATGAAGAACTTGCTGAGATCATTAGAGACATGCAACAAAGGGCTGCTAGAGCCAAAGGTAGTGAAGTGCCACTCATGCTGGATCTAAAGTTGATCCTTGATTTCATTGATCTATGGCACAAGGACCCTAAAACTCCTCTACCTGACTTAAATCTCACCCCGGGACAAAGTCACATGCTCAATGCCTTCATAGGCGAAGAAAAATGGAAGTTTGAAAAGGCCAGACAAGCCAAGAAAGCTCAGTACAAGAAGGAGTGTTTTCCGAAGAAGAATGTTGTAAACATGTCTCCTGAAGAACTTGTGAATCTACAAAAGCAGATCAAAGATCTCAGTGATGAATTTGATGCTTATCGTGCAGATTGGCTAGGTGCCAAAGTCAGATTTGTCAAACTGGCCAAGGGATTCAAACCAAAGGTTGCAGCTAAATCACAACAAGCAATTCCTCAGGCTGAAGCATCTGCTCAGCCTAATAAAGAACATGCTAGCACAGCTGATGAAAATCAGACTGTTGAAGACACTAAAAGCACCAGGGCTGCTGAAGAAATTTCAACTCCTGAAGAATCTACCAGGGCAACCTCCAATGTTGCGCCTGAAGAAACTGAACAAGCCGGAGCAACTGCATCAGTTGTGCCTGAAGAAATTGAACCTACTTCATCTGCTCCTTCTGCAAAGTCATCACAGATGAAGAATGTCAACCTTCCTTCTGCATCAGAAGCGAAGAAAACTAAAGCTACAGAGAAGGCAGCTGTAAAGAAAAGGAAAGCATCAGCGACTGCAGAGTCCTCAACTCCTAAAAACGTGAGGACTTTGTCAAGTTCCTTCACAAATCCCATTGATGTTGTTCCCATTTCAATAGTACCATCAAAGGAAATTGTTCCCTATGGTGAAGAATATGTCATTCCAGATTACACTGAAGAGAATCCTTCTGCTGCTTCTTCAGAGCAGTTGGATGAAGAAATTGATGTGGATGATATCCCTTCAAGCCCGCTGGTATCATCGCCCATGCCTCAGTTCACAGCTGAAGAGGCAAGTGTTGAAGAAATAGATGAAGAAGATGAGGATGTGGACACTGGGTCTACAACGCCAGTTCTCAATGATGATTATTAGGAAAGACTTCACCCCAATTCACCCTTGACCACTCCTCTTCCTCAGTCCCCAGTTAAAATTGAAGAAATTCATACGGGATCTGATGAATGTCAATCTTCACTTCTGTCTATTCCAGAAGAAGCTCCAGCTACTGCTGCTGAAGAAGAAATGGAGGCCAAGACTAGTGCTGAAACTGCCGCTGAAATTCCTCAGTCTGTGACTCTAGAGGTTGTGTGCCAAGAGGTTGTGAAGCCTTCAACTGTAAATCTTCAGCCCAAGCCACAAAATCCTCATACCAAGAAGCAGAAATTCAAGGCTGATGATTTCTTCGCTGAGCATCATTTCTTCACGGACTTTAATCCCTATGACTCAACAAGACTTTGACACAAGCGTTTCTGGATAGCGAGTCAGATGAACTTCTACTCTTCACTCCTATATGATAAGGATAAGGTTTTTGAGCACCGTCAAATTCCTCACGTGGATATGGAATCTCGCCCGTGCTTCCAACCTGTCCTAAGTGTTCTTCATGACGCCGGGCTTCTGAACTTATGCGCTGACATCTGCGACTAGAATGAAGAACTCATTCTTCAATTCTATGCTACACTGCATCTCACTGGCAATGTGGAAGATGTGAATTCTTGGGTGCTAGACAAGATGACTGAAAATACTCATTACAAAGCACTAGCCTCTGAATTGCTTCACGCCGTCCCAGTCAGCCCCCTGTAGAAGGTGCAAGGCTCATTTATGCGGAACCTGAACTTTCAAATAATCTGATGCAAGTGCTGATGAACCCTTTAAAGGCTGTCCAAGCTCCAAGGACCACATTCCTTGTGAAGGAATTGCTTTATGTGCCAAGGATAGTGTATTGCATTCTGACCAAAAACCTCAGTCCAATAAAGGGCCACAACTCTGATGAAGAAGAGGTTGTTGGCATCATGAAGAATCTGTTGTTCAATATCATACATGGTATTCCTACCAACTACCACGATTTCTTCATGAGGACTTTGTCCAATGCTGCTCTGTCACCTTTTGAGTTGAAGGCTTATGCTCCCCGGATCATGAAATTCATTAGATCAAGGTCTTCAATTCATTACCAGGCTGACTATCAAAATCATCTCAGCTATTTGCCACCTATTGAAGTCCTCAAAAGGACTATTACCTCAGCTGATGAGAAGGGCAAAGCTGCCATTATTGATGAAGGCACTCGTCCATTGGATGGACAGTTTTGCAAAGCTGCATCTTATTCCACCAATGATGACTCTACAAGACAAGATTCTGCCGCAAAAGCTTCAAAGCAAAATCCTCAAGCCACTGCTCCACATGTGATGACTGATCATGAACTTCTCCTCCGTGTTCATCAGAAAGTTGATCAAAATCACAAGTGGGTCAAGCGTCAGTTTCGCTCAATTCTTCAGAACATGACGATCACGCAAAACACTGTGAAGAAGAACCATTACTACTTGCATGAAGTTTTTGATCGCACTTGGGCCGTATTGTCTCAGCTCTACGGTGATGAAGATCTCAAGCAGATGGGCTTCCAACAGGACTTTGACTGGTCTCTGCCACCTTCGAAGAAATTCAAGAAGGTCAAAGTTCCTCACTTGGTCGCCAGTTCATATTCTTCATCGCGCGAGACGGATGAAGCTGAAGACTTGAACGACACCGCAGCAGGCCCTACCTCACACTACTAGGGAAAACCTTACCAGTAGCGCTGGTTTTTGAGCTACCAGTAGCGCGGGTGCCCGCGCTACTGCTATGGTGCTACTGCTATTTTGTAGCAGTAGCGCTTGTTTAGGCCAGCGCTACTGGTATGTTCAGATACTAGTAGCGCGCCACTGGAAAGCGCTACTGGTAAATGAGCGTTGCTGGTAATATTTTGGCCCATGCCACTGCTAAAATTTATGTTTTTTCGCATTTTGGCGATGTATATGTTTAAACAGATATATCTTTTATACAATAACAACTCATCATGAACTAGTCTGTTTAAATAGCATATTCATTACCACTAGTCATCACCACCAAACAATGTTCGTCAATGAGACATCATATAACAAGTTGGTCACTAGTCATAATCACAACTCCTCCTCATCATCATCAACTCTAACACATTGTAGCACATAATAACACATTCTACCTAGGACCTACTCCTCTCATAGGACCTACTCTACCCTCTCTTAGGTAAAATATCATAAAACAAGATAGGCATTGACTCTCCATTAAGGAAAATGGACTCTCCATAATAAAGAACGGAGATCATCCTGTCTCCAAGTCTTGGCCTACGCACAATGTTGCTTCCAAGTATCTCTCTATGATGGTCGCAACATTTTTTCAAATCATTTATTATCATGGCTTCCTCGCTTTTAGAAATCCGGTATGGACAGGAGTGATGTGGATACTGCGGCTGACCTGGCCGTGGTGGCCGTAAGCTCATAACATCAACGCGACCTCTCGGCAGCATCAGATGAGGCACACAATCCATCAGGATTTTCTATTTAAAAACATAGTAATAACTTTGTAGTTAGCAATGTAGTTTAGTTTTAGAAGAATTTATGCAAAAGATGCACGGATGTCGTAATAGTAGAAAATCTTACCATGTTATCTCCATTGATGTTACTGTAGTTCAACACGTGCACTAGTGGCACGTATTGACCATAATGTGGAGGAATTTGATAATAGTTATTGTAATTCTCAAGATCAGTAAAAAATGCGATAAGACCATCTTTCTCCTTATAAGTTAATTGTGCTTCATCATTGTAGTAGTAGGTTATGTCTACCATCTTCCGTACATTTTTTGAAGAATGAAAATAAGCTGTCAATGGAAATAAGCTGTCAACTATTTTGAAATAAACAATATAAATTACTTAATAAATATGTTTGAGAAACTCACACAGCGGTAGAACTAGAAGCGTGTCAACAAGGACCCAAATGGTCATATTCTTTTCGTCGATGTCAGGATCACCAAGATCGAAGGTGAGAAGCATACCCTCATGAAAATCATACGCCTTGCAAAGTGCTTCCCAATTCAGGCAACCAAAATTGGATGAGTTCACAGAATTGTATAGAATTACAGCAAAATCATAACCATCATGGGTCCTTAGTTGAATTATCTTTGTCTCCATGCTTTCATGATCTTCAAAACCCATCTTCTCCAAGACATAGCGTCTTGCATGGCATGGGATAAGCTAGTCGAATTGTAAAAGACGGAAATTACACGTTGAAGAAGCAGAGAAGTCGTGCAAAAAATAACAAAAAACACTTGTCATCGTTGCGTACCGTTTTAACATCGAAGGTCTCTTGGAGCTTGATGCTGAAGCGCCGACCTTCTACCAGGTGAGGCCTGTCGCACAGACCGCGCTCATCTTCGCAGTACTCGCACATAGCGAATTCCCTTTCGTCGTCCGACATTTCCTATATGTTCATTGTTCAAACAGACGTGCATTCAATAAGAAAACTAAAATCATAATAGAGATAAAACAAAGTACTCCATTCAAATTAGCATGCATTCAATAAGCAAAACTAAATCATAATAGAGATAAAACAAATTACGCCATTCAAATTAGCATGCATTCAATAAGCAAATAACTAATAGGTAATTAATAATCCATCATCGAATACATATATAGTAGTTTGTAGCAAAGATCATCATATAGTATCACTAATACATCTCGAATAATAGCTCCTCTAGGTTCAGTGGGCCGCGGGCGGTGGACACCCGAAGAGAAGGAACCATCACAGGATCATAGCTCCGGTGGGATCCTTGAAGAATCTGCTAGGTATTGGAGAACCTGCCGTCTGCCAACGCAACCATGTAGTGATGGACATGCGCGTCCTCCTCCGTGACACGGTGTTGTACCACCTGCGCGGGGGACTCAAGCCTCTGTGCCGATGCAGGCCCACGTGACTGCCGCCAAAGACGCACTGGGTCGACGACGGGTTGGCTCCTCACTAAGCTGCGCTCACCGGAAGGTAGCACAACCCAGTACCAGCCCGTCGGAGCCCAGTCCCGGACATGGCCCCTCTGCTCAAGCAAGCCTCCTCCGCCGAGTCGACGACGAGGATGCGGGATAGGTATCGTCGACGTCGAGAACAAAATGCTTAATTATGAAAACAAAATTAATAAACACTTAGCAAAATTCGGCATGACCTTTCCTAGAAGCAAGACATATCGAGCGCCTGAAATTTACCAGAACGTGGACGAATCAACATTCTGGCAAAACATAGGCCACTCGGTTAAACAACTAAGATTGTGACATGTTCAAAATATGACATATATCCACTTCAAAATTTCCATTTCAAATTTGCATATAACAGGAATAATTGTTTTTACTAAAAAAATAACAACAAATGTGATAGTTCAAAATATGATCCTAAGATTAACTAGCTAGGGTTCATACTACATTATCCTAAGATTCATACTACATTATCCTAAGATTAACTAGCTAGGGTTCATACTACATTATCCTAAGATTCATACTACATTATCCTAAGATTAACTAGCTAGGGTTCATACTACATTATCCTAAGATTCATACTACATTATCCTAAGATTAACTAGCTAGGGTTCATACTACATTATCCTAAGATTAAACAACTAAGATTAAACACCTAAGATTAAAAAACTAAGATTAAAAACCTACATTATCCTAAGATTCATACTACATTATCCTAAGATTAACTAGCTAGGTTTCATACTACATTTTCCTAAGATTAAACAACTAAGATTAAAAACCTAAATCTTTAAACTAGCTAGGGTTCAAAAGAAACCAGGGAGGATGAGGAAGGAGGGAGGAGGATGTAACTCTCGGTGGAGGAGGACCGGCGCAGGAGGAGGGCCGGCGCGGGGGGCGGCCGGTGCGGGGGGCGGGGCGGCTGCGGGGGAGGAGAGTCGGCACGGGGGCCGAGGCGGCCGGCGGGGCAGGAGGCCGGCGCGGGGGAGGGCGGCCGGCGGGGAGGAAGGCCGGCGCGGGGGATTGAGGGAGGGAGTGGAGTGTGTGAGTGAGCTGAGTTATGAGACCGGGGGCGCGAGCAGGCCGGCCGGCGCGCGAGCCGGGGGAGGGAGTGGGCTTAGCAGCAGCGTGGGTAATGGGCCAGCGCTACTGCTAAGCCCACTAGCTGTAGCGCCGGCGCACCTCACACGCTACAGCTAAGTGGCCTGCCATTTTGGCCCGGCGGCCCGCTAAACAGTAGCACGGCCCGCACCAACCAGCGCTGCTGCTATACAGTAGCAGTAGCGCCCGTTTTGGCCGGCGCTACTGGTACATACCAGTAGCATGGGCGCCCAAACAGGCGCTACTTCTAAAATTCTATGTATAAGCATTTTCCTAGTAGTTTCAATGGACAACCCCAACAACGCTGGCGCTCCTCCATCGACATCTTAATGATATTCTTCAGGGGCATTAGTCCTCATTTTTTGTCCCTTTTGGTCATTCAATGACAAAGGGTGGGATTTGAGTTAGTCTTCAAGCGGGTCTTATATATGGGTTGTTTTTCCTTAAGTTACAACTCTTGCTCTTCTGAGGTGTTTGCTCTGATGAGTTGTAAACTTAAGTACTATGGTGCTTTGATACTTTTGAACTACTTTTCTGCATGCTTATTTCCTCAAGTACATTAATGCACGCATGCTGAATTTCATCAAACACCATATTTCAACATGCATTTCAAATTCTTCATATTATATGTCAAATGCGTGTATGAATTACAAGATATAGGGGGAGATCTCCATGATATTACTCTAAAATGTGCATTTGCAATCCAAAGTAAATTCCTCAAATATGCACATCTTCAGGGGGAGTTCTTCTATATCTTGCAATCAAATTCCTCAATATCAGTATTTACACTACATATGTTTATCCCCGTTGAAAACTTAACCTATTTGTCATCAATCACCAAAAAGGGGGAGATTGTAGGTGCATCCAGTGCCCCTTAGTGATTTTGGTGTATTGAAGACTTATAGGTTATGGGACTAATGTGTTTGTGAGTGTACACAAGTTCTATAAGTCTATGAGGAGTTTGATATTTACGAAGAAAGTCGACCCCTAAAAATGAATGTCTTCATTTGAAGACTTTGGTTTTCTTGAAGACTTTGAAAATGAGAAAATTTGTGTGACCTTGAAGACTTCGATATTCATGCGAGGATTATGAAGCGTGAAGACTTTTGTTTTCGTAGTTTCATTTTCTCTTTCTTGAGTCATAGGAAACACCGTACTGTTAAAGGGGTCGAGGTAAAACTAAGGAAAAGTTTCCAAGTGATGCTCATCTCAAAATCCTACACATACCCAATCCTTTCGAGTGAAGCCATTGGAAACCTCATATAGTTCAGTCAATTTCTTCAGTGACAGAGACGAAGATCTTCTGGTCTCTGAGGAATTTGTTCTGACTGAGGAGTTAGGAATTCGCAAGTGCGGATTGCCTACAAATGAGGAACATGATAGCCCTGAGGAATTTGAGAGATCAAATTCCGATCGTTGTTGTGCTATGCGCTAGCTATCCAAAATATCCTAACCACCTAACGGTCATATCATTGAAGGGCATTTATGTCTTATCATGTCAGACTGCTCCCTGGGATATAAATAACCGCCCCCCTACAACCACTAGTTGGTTGGCTGCTCCGAGAGAAACTGACACTTGTCATTGAGAGCATCCCATCCTCCGAGGACTTTGAGCAAAAATCATCAAGTGAGGAAAACCCAAACCCAAAACACCTACAAACCCAAAGTGATTGAGCATCACTGAAGAGATTGTTCCTGTGTGGAACCGATGCTTGTTACCTTTGAGGACTGTGCATCCTCAGACGGTCAGGCGTCATGGTCTAGAGCATCCAAGAGGAATTGTGGATCTCTGAGTGACTGAGTCTGTGAAGGTTTGGAAATCACCTAAAGACTTACCACGAGTGATTGGGTGAGGTTTGTGTGACCTTAGCTCAAGGAGAATACGGTGAGGACTGTGTGTCCTCAGGTTTAAATACCTAGCCACTCCAACCAGACGTACGACTGTCACAGCTATTGGAACTGGTCTACCAAATCATCGTCTTCACCAAGCTACTGGTTCTATTTCCTCAACCCTTTCATTTCCTCATTCATGTGTTGATGTACCTGATCATTGCTGTTTGAAGACTTTGACTGAAGACTTTCTTAATTTCCTCAATCCTAATTCTCCAGTCACTTTATCTTCAGCCTGCTTATCCTGTTTACACGCTACTTGTGCTTTGTGTATGTTTGATTTCATCATGATGACTATGCTACTGCTCTGTTATGCATGCACCTGAGTACTTATTCCGTTGCTCGTAGTTCATGATTAGGAAATTCCTCAAGTTGGATTTCCTCAGTGACGAATTTGTAAAAATTGCATATTCACCCCCCAACGCACTTTCAATATGTGTTCGATATTTTGATGATATGTATGTTGTGATTCCCTTAGTGGTGTTATGTGAATGTAGACTACATGACACTTCACCATCTTTGAGCCTAAGGGAATTCATTATGCAGTAGTTATTAGATGATGAGTTGCTAGAGTGACAGAAGCTTAAACCCTAGTTTATGCCCTACTTCGTAAGAGACCGATTTGGATCGAAATGTTTAATGCTATGGTTAGATTTTATCATAATACTTTTCTCGTAGTTGCGGATGCTTGCGAGGGAGTTAATCATAAGTGGGAGGTTTGTTCAAGTAAGAACAACACCCAAGCACCGGTCCGCCCACATATCTAATTATCAAAGTAGCGAACGCGAATCAAACCAACATGATGAAAGTGACTAGATGAAATCCCCGTGTGCCCTCAAGAACGCTTTGCTTATTATAAGAGACCGTTTTGGCCTGTCCTTTGCCACAAAAGGATTGGACTACCTTGTTGCACTTTATTTGCCGTTACCATTACTTGTCCATGACAAATTATCTTACTATCAAACTACCTGTTACCAACTATTTCAGTGCTTGCAAAAATTTACCTTGCTGAAAACCACTTGTAATTTCCTTCTGCTCCTCGTTGGGTTCGACATTCTTAGTTATTGAAAGGACTACGATTGATCCCCTATACTTGTGGGTCATCAGCAGGCAAGCCCTGCCGCCAAATCGTGAGGCGGCAACACTGCTGTTGCTGCACGCGAGCCGACAACATCTGTTTTTGTTTCGTCTTTCTATATGGCACTGATTCCTACCACCGATAGCATCTTTTTTTGTTTGTCTTTGTATATGGCACCGATTCCTACCATTGCTGCACACTGATTGCAGTGTTTTGGATCACGTATATTTTCCGCCTAAAATTTCGTCTGTTCGCGCTTATTTTCAAGGCATCATATTTGTCATCCGAGCCTATAAATACACCAGTCCATAGACGAGGTCCACGAATAGCCTATTTTCCCGCCTATTCGCGGCCCATGTGACATTTCTTCCCGCCTATTTTTCCTGCCATAAATTATTTTCGTCATTTTCTTTCCCGCTATTTTCTTTCCTGCCAAATTTTCCCGCCATCAATTTTTCCCGTCATTTTCTTTCCCGCCAATTTTTCCATCAGCCCTGCGCCCCCGTTCTTCCTCCTCCATTCTTCTTCTTTCCTTCTCTCCCCACCCGAAAACACTCTAAAAATAGAAACTAATTATCCAACTTCATGCAACAACTATAACATCAAATTAAGATACAACATAATGCTCCTACAATAAGACAATACAAACTAATAATACAAGTACATCTGAATTAAACGGTAGAACTGAACTTATAAAATACAGCTTAAAACTACATGAAGGCATCATCGTCATCCTCCGTCGATGCACTCTTGCCCTTCGATGATGTAGTAGTCTTGACCTTGGCGTTAGGCATTAAGATATCGTCTTCGTCCTCGCTGTCGGCACTCCATAAAAAAGCATGTACTGCTGCAATCTTCAGGTATGATTCACTCTTATGTTGTAGCTTCTTCCATCTTCCATGCAACCTGGGAAGTTCTTTCCGTATCTCCTCAAAGGTCCTTGAAGGCCACCCGCACCTAGTTAATGCGTGACCCAGCTCATTCTGTAGGGTGTCACTACTGATGAGTTCATCCAATGGAACTATTCTATTGTCTCTCTTGAAATCGGTGGCTAAACGTAGAAGGCATTTGGACATACTAGGGTGAAAACTATGATCAAAAGGATAACTGGACATGTTGACGAGACTATGAGACTACACTGGACTGCTTACCCACCTTAGTGTGGAGGAGATTTTATAGGTTCAGAAGAGAAGAATAGGCGGGAACTCAGAAGCGGGAAACTATGGCGGGAGATATAGGCTGGAAACGATGGCGCGAGATATAAGAGGGAACTCAGAAGCGAGAAACTATGGCGGGAGATATACGCAGGAAACATTGTTGCCGCTTGGTCCATTAGCAGCAAGTGCCACATGGGAACCGAGGGGGTATTTTTGTCATTCTGGTCCAGAGGTGATCCGACAACACAGTGTCGATGCCGTATTTATTTCCCTAATTTAATATCATAATTCAGATGCATTTTATTTCCTCATACATAGATGTTTCTTACATACATCGGAAAGTCTGGAACTGACGTAGGTAGACACAATAGGTCGCACACGTAGATAGATGAATCACCCTACTCGAGGACGGCCAGCTGGCCTTTCCCGAGGACCGACAAGCGTCAAGCGATTAGGTGGTCGAGTTACACGAAGACCGCGGCCGTACTCCTCTTTGGCTTCCTGTGTCTGCGACGCCCGCGTAGGTGATGGAGTCTGGGATCCTTGTTGAGATCCTGGTGCGTAATTGTAGGTGTATGGTTGTGACTCCTCAGGGATAAAAGATGGGCCAATAACATCCCCTCCGAAGAAGTCTATAAATAATCCTGTAACCGTGTCGCCATGATCATGTGATGCTCTCAGGATGCCTGTGTTGAGGTCATGTTGGGTGTCCTCATCGTCCCATGTACAATCAGTTATTTCCTGCATAGAGAAACATTGTAAATAAACCATTAGAGGATAATATATGATATCATTGTAAATGCATTAAAAATATAAACATGACTACCTGATGAGATCCCTCGCCT
Source organism: Triticum aestivum (assembly GCF_018294505.1). Classification (NCBI taxonomy): domain Eukaryota; kingdom Viridiplantae; phylum Streptophyta; class Magnoliopsida; order Poales; family Poaceae; genus Triticum; species Triticum aestivum. The sequence goes on from NC_057799.1 coordinate 86,173,417, forward strand.
CTAGTGTATGGCCATTGTTCGTCGTAGTTGTTTATCTCTAGCGCACGAGTCTCCTCGGGCATGGAGATCCCTCAATCCCTCACGTGGAGAGATACGACTGAGATCCCTCGCCTTGGGTGTATGCGCCATGTCCTATGTACGCATATGGGTTTGGGAAAAGAGTCTGCCCGGGCATCAAATCCAAACCCGTGCCATGTTCCTGAGATGTATGCCCCTGACGAAGCTGCACAGAAGGAGAGCGATGCAGTGGCAGAGAGAGTCATGTCATGGCAATGTCGTTGTAGTACTCCGACCCTCCCCCCACCGCCCATGGCTCGTATGCACCTCGTTCGGTCTGGACGACGGCACCGCACTCGGTCTGGTTGACCTCGCTACTGGCATGTTGTACGCTCCAGTGACAACGTCATCGCCACCGCATCTGAACTTTTTGGCCACGTAGTCTTGAATACGTTTGAATGTTGACTTGTGAGCTGGAATGCCCCGGGCCTGCATGCCTTCCCCCTGCCATCTCCCCTACTTGATTGCAAATTTCAAGCTGAACAATATTTGGTTGTTATTTGGTTGAAATGATTATGGAATGATGGACCTAAATAATTTACTTGTGATTACCGCGTAGTCACAATAGTAAGCTGTTGGCAGCTCAATCTGTCCCTGCATCCGGCCAACCCACCTGTAATGATGAAGTCGTCGTTGACCTGGAAGCACTGACGGGTCGTTGCATATCGATGATGATGCGCTTTGGTCGGCCAGTGTCGTTTTGGCCATGTAGTATTGATTACATAAGATCTACAAATACATGCTATAAGAAGAGAACACTTGCAACACCCTTTAAAAAATAAAATTACATTATAGTAGGAACACTTTCATGACAAGAAACTTGGGAAAACATGTATCGACTAAGCATTATGAGAAATGTCGGAAAAGCATCTTGCACAGGCCTACCGCACACTTGGATGACATTTTTGGGTCTTCCATGACAAGACTATTCGTGTAGAAGAGAGGGTGGGAACTTTTCGACGATTGCTCGGATGAGTTACACCTCGCTCGATATACGCTCGGTGGTATCGACCTGGTCATGCTCGGATGTCAGCCTCTCATACAAACGCCACATGTGGGGAGGGGGGTAGTTTGCATATAATATATTTTCAAAATAATGTTCATGCATTTAAAAAACAATTTTAAAATGAGTGGGAGAGGGCGGTGTATGAACCAAGTGGCAGGGAGCTCACAGAGGATGGCCCTCATATCCAACTCGACAGGGTTGTTTTTAAAAGTTTGAAACATTCCCTAGCATTGGAGTGGTCTGGGTCACTGCCTTGCTATTGATCATGTTTGGACACTTTGCAATTAGGTGGACACGATGACACTTTCAGTGAGGACAGGAGGGAGGATAAACAGCACTACCACAACACATATGGGTGCTCTATTGAAATAGATGATGTGGAATTGTTGAGGGGTCTTGAGTCATGCTTATTGTGACAGGAGCATACAATTTTGTTCTCCAGTTACAATGCACACACATGTTTCCTAGTATAGTTAAACATATGAAAAAAGTTGTTTTCATGCCTAAGCCCATGTTTGTTTGGGCTTTTGCTTATGCTTTTGCAGCTTTACAAAAGCTCCTAGATAGGAACTTTTTTGCTTTGGCTTATGAATCAATATTGTTATGTGATGGTATAAGTCAAAAGCCGAAGCAAAAAAACACCTTTTAGGAGCTTATTTGGCTTTTGTACCAAAATGAAAAAGCTATAAAACCAGAAGCAAAAGCCCATACAAATAGACCTAAGTCATACAATTAGATGGCATATATTTTTTCTTTGCTCGGACTCCCTTTCTTGGTTACAAAAATGTGATACCTATCGTGCTTCTTTTGTAAGCAAGACCTTCAAATGGATGACATGGAAACTTGATTTCTAAAATACCTTCAAAAGGACACAAATTTGAACGGGAAACTTAATTAAAATACAAGTTTGACAAAATTAAAAAGTAAATATCTATATTGGCCAACCGACCTTGTTCTTCGTCGGTCGCCCCGCTTGCTCGCTTTTAGTAGGCTCCTTATGTAAGCCACATACGTCGGTAGGGCCCACCCATCGCTTATCCCTTATTTCTTTATCCTATCAAACGGAGAGCACTCAGCCATTCATCTTCTCCCACACCTCTCTCCTGTTCGTGTCACACCTCCCACCTAGCAGCTCACCAACGATGGCCGCCATCATGCCATTCGCACAGTCGTTTACCCGCACATGCGTACACCCCTGTCATGATGTGGCGTGCAAGGTCATCGGCACGGGGATGGCAGAGACCGCATGTTGCGCCCCTATCCAGTCACCGAGACGATGAGCTGCGATGACAAGTCCCTCCCCCCTCGCACATGAAGACGCCATGACCGTGTGCCACCCACCCGAGTAGTCCTCCTCTGTCGTGGTCGTTGCGCGCTCTGACGGGTCGTGCTACAACCGGCGACCAGCCGTGTTACGACCAATGACCGGACATGCTGCAACCATGATAGACGAAGATGCGCCCGTCGGCGGGGTGTGCTACAACCGCCACGGGGGAGTTGCACCCATCAGTGCCACAGTGTTGGAACAAGCGACGAGAAGAGTTATGACGGGTCTGTGGCGTGCGAGGACGTCGAAACCCGCTACCATTTTTGTTGGGCTCCTCTTTCAGAAGCACACTTTCTTTATCGAAAAGCACATTTAGCAGAAGGGAAAATCTGTGTATGAAGGAGAACCATATTTTGAGAAGAAGAAAACAACAACATCAATACAGGTCAAATTTAGTAGCTTCAGAAATCTATGGCCTAACCCGCTCCGCCACTGCCAACCAAATTTGGAGAAGCTGGGTGCCTCTCAAATGCAAAATTTTCGCCTGGCTGGCCTCCCAATATCGGCTTTGGACCTCGGATCGTAGAGCTAGACACGGGCTACAAGAGACTACATCGTCTTGCTTCACGTGCGAGCAGGAAGAGGACACTGTTGATCACATTCTAATCCAATGCGTCTACGCGAGGCAAGTTTGGCACGGATGCTTCGAGGCCCTACAAGTCAACATCCAAACCCCAAACTATGACGACACTTTCATGGCATGGTGGGAGAGGTCGCGTGCCTCCTTTCATGGGAAGATCAAGAGCGGGTTCGACTCCTTCGTCATCGCTGCCGCAGATCGGACAATAGCAAAGGAACACTAGGGTGTTCAATAGGGATGACCAATTCAGACCGGACAGTAGCTTAGTGCTTAATATCCTTGAAGAGATAAAGCAATGGAAATCGGCGGGAGTAGGAGTTGAGGGTTTAGCTAGGTTTGTGAGAGAGTAGGCTTTGGTCTTCCATGTTTGGAGTTGAAGTTCCCGTCTTGACGACTCGTCGTCTCGAACGGCCTCTTGTAAACAACTTTTCTCCCTTCTATAAAAATACGGTACGCTTTTGGCGTACTCTCGAAAAAAATTATGTCATTTCCTAAAAAACAATTATGCGGTTGATACACCTCATTTTGGGATATGCTTAGGACCAATACAAACTAAAATTGATTTTTGTACCACCGAATTTCCGTAAAGCCAAATTAGCAATGAATTTTCTATCTGCCTTTACCATCCTCTTCCTATTTATATGATAGAAATTCGTCAATAGGATGCAGAGGCGTCCAGGTTTTTTAACTGAAGAAATCCTATTTATGGACTGAGAAACTGAAGACGTTCTACTACTTCTTTCTTCAGTTAAAAACAGCTGGATTAACAGCGCGTGAGATTGCCGCGGTCGAGCTTGAGTTGGATCCCAGTTCCAATTCAGCCGGCGACAGCTCCAATCCGAGTTGGGCAAGAATCAGGAGCTCTCCCCTGAATAAATGGGCGGCGCCGGTGGGAGCAGCAGCGCCAATTCGATCTGCTCGCCCACCTTCCCGATCTCCAGACCTAGGCACGCCATCGATGGCGGCCAAGGTGCTCCAGCTCCGCAGCGCCGACGGCAAGGTGCTCGTCGCTCCGGCGTGGGACTATCGTCCGGCCGCCGCCCAAGCCCTCCCGCTGGAGATGCGGGTGCCCTCGCGCGCCCTCGAGAGGGTGCTCCAGTACTGGACCAAGCACAGCCTGGCCAAGGCCACCGGTGAGTCCCGGGAGTCCCTCGCCCGCTGGGACGCCGACTTCCAGCGCCGTCTCGACGAAGACGGCATCGCCAAGGAGGCCGCCGCAGCCGTTCAAGAACTCCGCCGCCACGGCGTCCACCATGGAGGGCGTCCCCGTCGCCACGCCGGCACGGGCGCATCTGGTGTCGCTGCTCCAGCCACCGCCACCCGTGCTGATCCCGTCCGTGCCTGGTGCCAACTCGTTCACCACCTCAAGGGTGTCGACCACGGAGAACCTAGCCCAGCGCCGACGGCGCCCATCACTTTCCATGCCTCCGATATTGCCGTCGCCGCGCGCCCTGGGCCTGCCACCACCTTGCCGGCCGCTGCTGGTGCTCAACCCGTTGGTGTCCGGTGCGCCATCCGTGCCCGTGGACGCCAGATGGCTGAAGACGAGGAGTCCGCTTGCCACCACCGCAAGCTCCCGGCTTCCAAGCCTCGCTCTTCGGTCTGCCTGCCTGCCACTGCTGCTGCGCCCGTGAAGAAGGTCTCTCGTCAGGTCGCTTCCAAGGCTTGCTCTTTCGTCGGCTCTACACCACTGCCTGCCACTGCCACTGCTGTGAAGAAGATGACTCCAGCAGCTTCAACTCTGCGCGCAAGAAGGGGGATGGGGGAGCTCAGCTGCAAGGTTCCGAAGCAAAACCAATCGCCATTGCCTGTCATTGCTGTTGCAGCACCAATGAAGCAACCAATTCCTTGGCTGCGTCCAGTGGTATCACGCCTTCCCTAGTCTTTTAGTTGCTTCCTAAACCATGCACACATAAGTTTCATTTAATCTTTGCATCTCTAGGTTCTGCACTTACTTACCAAGATTTCTAGTGTTCTTTGAATCCCGTTCAGTCATTAGTAATTTTACTAGAGTGTCAGCAGAGTCTCCATCTAGTCTAGGCAGCAAAAACCTTGTTAAGATGTGTACGACATAGTTACCACTGCATCCATACCTGGTCCTAAGTTAAGGGTTTAAGTAGATAAAGGGCATTTTCAATAAATCAAAAGTAAAGCAGATGAGCCTAAAAATTAAACTCATGTACTGCAATTCCGGCACGAGACAGAGCGTAAAACGCACTCGCCGCCAAATCCAAAATGCCCGTTTGCTACCCGGCTTGTAGCAGGAAAAAGGAGTAGAATTGAACTTGTCGATACACACAGTAATCATGTGAGCTGCCTAGCGTCTGGAGACTATGCTGACTCTCCTGTAAAATTAATCTTGGCTGACTTGGATTCTTAGGCATTGGCGTCATGGTGAGTTAAAGTTGCAGTTTCCGACGAGTAACATTGGTTAGTGAACTCTTGTGTGTATGTGTGGGTGAAGCTTTGAGCTAAGCAAGTCCTCAATGTACCGACTATCAAGTCCTTGATGTACCGACTACCAAGTCATACTGTAATCAGTTTTCAGATATGAATGAAAAATTGTTGGCCTGAATTTGAGCAGAGCATTTGAGTAACTCTGTATTTTTTTTATGTTTCTATGCGTCTTGAAACACTCCGCTGCTCTTGTCAGAAAAGTATGTATACGAGGTACGATCCGATGGATTCACGTATGATTTCACAATCCTTTGTTGAGTTGTGAAGCGCATGGACATGTTTGGCGGAGTTTATGGTTACAGATACAGCAATCTGATTGTCAAGAATGTGAAAAAGGTTGCAGCTGTTTGGCAAATAGGTTGGGTTTTTCTCAGATCATGTTAGCTTTTCACTTGGGTTACAAATGTCAAGAATGTGAAAAAGGTTTCAGTGCAACAGCAGTCTTACGTTCTCTGGCTCCTTCAGAAATTTTCCTGTTCATTTGAATATTACAAATTCCACCGTCCATCCTAACATCTTCACCAAGCAACCAAATATTGCGCTTGTACCATTGGGCATTGCTTGGAATCACTGGATCTAATTTGTTACTTTTAAAGGAGCGACAACATGCTCAGAAGAACCTGATGATATTTAAAACTTTTGCTATCACCTGTCAGGTGATTCATATTCTGGACCCTGAATATGCAGTGCTTGCATTTGCAGTGCATGAAAACTGAATTTTAGGCATATTAAGACAATAATAATTTTGTTGGAACTTTTGCATGCTCAAATGCCAAATCATTCTAGAAGACATAATTTCTTTTTTAAATATATTTTCTCTTCAAGCAAGAATGCTGCCAAGATCTGTGCATCGTGAACAATTTCTCTGAATCCATATGCAAATGTGGTACAGAGCATGCTGCTTTCAGTTTGCTCTGTTAGCACATTTACCCGTGTTTTTTTTTCTCGGGCAGAAAGTACTGGTTTCCTGCTGCATTTTTTCCGTTGTGTGTTCAGTGACGAAAAAATGCCTTTTTCTGCAGTTCTGCTGCATTTTTCTGATGAGTGTTGAATGATGAAACAATTTCCAAGATCTTACTGAACTTATTTACGTATACAAACATATTTTGAACTTATTTACATATACAAACATATTCTGAACTTATTTACGTCTACATTTTCCAAGATCTTTCTGAACTTCTTTCTGGACCATTCTGAACTCTGAAGTCAGTTGTTTTTCTTGTCTGTCGTTTTTCTTTTGGTGTTCCTTCCTAACCTCATCGAACTAGCTAAGTTGCTTGATTAGACTGATGAATATACAAAATCAATCAACCATTCTGAGTTGGAACATGCCAACAACCATGTCCATTGAATGAACAAAAAAAAAATGAATAAAATCACTTTCGCCCAGAAAGATTTTGAGTGAAAGCACATGGAGCTGGACAGCTCGATGTAACATCCTAGTTTTTATTAAATTTGGATGTTAAATAGAATCATCAATGCATATCATATATTATTGCATTTTGGAATTTTTCTCGAATATTTAAATAATTTTTCCAATCGAGAAAACAATAAAAGAGGGGATGAGATGACTTCCTCAATTATAAAAGAGTTGGGAAATTCATTAGAATATTATTTGGAGTTTTTTGGTATTTATTTTATTTGCCAAAAGTGCATTAATTGCATTAGAATATTATTTAGATTAATGTTCACTATGCTCTATTTATTCTATAATGATTTTAAAATTATTGTGGTATTTTTATAAATTAGTTTGGTGTTGTTTTGGACCTCGAAATGTTTTTTGTAAAGGAAAAAAACAAAACACACGCACACACGCAGGCCCAAGCACAGCGCCAGCCAGCCGGCCCGCTCGGCCGAAAGCGGCCCAAGGCCAGCCCCGTGTCCGACTGGCCTTCGAGCCGGCCGCCCGCTCTCACCTCTCTCTCCCTCACCCGCCGACAGTGGGCCCCGCCCATCGCCTCCAACCTCCCGCTCGCCCCGCTCGGATGAGCACTGCACCGCGCCCGCCCGCAACCACCGTCGCGCTCTGCCCCCGGGATGAGGCTTATCCCGCTGCTCCCCGAGCCCCTAGCCGCGCCTATAAATGCCCCGCGACCCCCACTTCTCATCTCGCCTTCCTGCATCGTCCCACGCCGCTCCTACCCTGCGCCGTCGCCACTTGGATCTCGCCGACCGAGTCGACCTCGCCGGAGCTTTCCGATGCCCATAAGCGACCTCGGCCCCGTTTTCTTCGTCAAACGAATTACTGGCTCTTTGCGCATCTTTTTGACACGTTTCGGTCGCCTAGGTCTCGCCGAAGCCGCCGCCCCGACGACCCCGTGCCCTCGCCGGAGCACTAGGCCGCCACCTTCGCCTCACCCGTCCTGGCCACCTCGAGGACCCCACCACCATCGCCATGACCGCCTCAACACGCCGGACCCCGCCGCCTCCTTCCCCGTCGCTGACACGTCTCCAACGTATCTACTTTTCCAAACACTTTTGCCCTTGTTTTGGACTCTAACTTGCATGATTTGAATGGAACTAACCCGGACTGACATTGTTTTCAGCAGAATTGCCATGGTGTTATTTTTGTGCAGAAATAAAAGTTCTCGGAATGACCTGAAAATCCACGGAGACATGTTTTGGAATTAATAAAAAATACTGGCGAAAGAATCAGCATCAGGGGGGCGCACCCTGTCCACGAGGGTGCAGGGCGCCCCCCCCGGGCGCGCCCCCCTGCCTCGTGGCCCCCCTGAGACTCCACCGACCTCAACTCCAACTCCATATATTCACGTTCGGGGAGAAAAAAATCAGAGAGAAGGATTCATCGCGTTTTACGATACGAAGCCGCCGCCAAGCCCTAATCTTCTTCGGGAGGGCTGATCTGGAGTCCGTTTGGGGCTCCGGAGAGGGGAATCCGTCGCCATCATCATCATCAACCATCCTCCATCACCAATTTCATGATGCCACGGGAGGGTAGGACAAAAGATGTCATGCAAGTTCTTTTCCATAAGCACGTATGACTATATTCGGAATACATGCCTACATTACATTGATGAACTGGAGCTAGTTCTGTGTCACCGTATGTTATAACTGTTGCATGAGGAATCGCATCCGACATAATCATCCATCATTGATTCATTGCCTATGAGCTTTTCACATATTGATCTTTGCTTAGTTACTTTTTCGTTGCCACTGTTATGATTGCTACAAAACTACTACTGTTACCTTTGCCACTGTTACCGTTACTTCCATACTATTTGCTACTAAATATTTTACTGCAGATATTAAGTCTTTCAGGTGTGGTTGAAGTGACAACTCAACTGCTAATACTTGAGAATATTTTTTGGCTCCCCTTTTGTCGAATCAATAAATTTGGGTTGAATACTCTACCCTCGAAAACTGTTGCGATCCCCTATACTTGTAGGTTATCAAGACTATTTTCTGGCGCCGTTGCCGGGGAGCATAACTCTATTCTTTGAGTCACTTGGGATTTATATCTGTTGATCACTATGAGGAACTTGCTAGGGTTAGAGAGAATGAAATTATCGAAACAGATAATATTGATGAAAGTGATGATGAAGATTCTCCCCCTAGAAATGTATTGCCTGATGTGCCTGAGGGTTATGTTATGGATGAAGAAACTGCTAGAGACATTTTTTCTTGCAAAGATAGATATGAACTTAAGAAACTGTTAGCTAAGCTGAAAGAAAAGTCTTTGAATGCTAGAATGAAATATGACCCTGCTTTTGCTACTTCACCTATCTATATTTCTGATAAGGATTATGATTTCTCTGTCGATCCTGAGTTAATTACTTTAGTTGAATCTGATCCTTTTTATGGCTATGAATCTGAAACTGTTGTGGCACATCTTACTAAATTGAATGATATAGCCACCCTATTCACTCATGAGGAAAAAATTCGTTACTACTATATCCTTAAGTTATTTCTGTTCTCATTAAAGGGTGATGCTAAAACATGGTTTAATTCTCTTGCTCCTGGTTGTGTGCGTAGTCCCCAGGATATGATTTATTACTTCTCTGCTAAATATTTCCCCGCTCATAAGAAACAAGCCGCCTTAAGGGAAATATATAATTTTGTGCAAATTGAAGAAGAGAGTCTCCCACAAGCTTGGGGGAGGCTTCTCCAATTACTTAATGCTTTGCCTGATCATTCTCTCAAGAAAAATAAAATACTTGATATCTTTTATAATGGACTAACCGATGCTTCCAGAGACCACCTGGATAGTTGTGCTGGTTGTGTTTTGAGGGAAAGAACTGTTGAGCAAGCTGAATTGCTATTGAATAATATATTGAGTAATGATAATGATTGGACACTTCCTGAACCAACTCCTAAGCCAACTCCAAAGAAAAGGGGTATTCTATTTCTCAGTCCTGAAGATATGCAAGAGGCAAAGAAATCTATGAAAGAAAAGGGTAAATTCTCACCATAGATTTGATGTAGGTGATATTCCTCGTAATAAGTCTGCTAGCCAATGTTTGGATGAGTTTGATAATTTTATTGTTAAACAAGAAAACCTCAATGCATATGTTGGTAGACAATTGAAACGTAATGCTTATATGATTGAACACTTGAGTGATTATATGTCTAGAGTTAAAGGTGACCTTAAACTTATTAGTAAACATGCTTCTATGGTTACCACTCAAGTAGAACAAGTGCTTAAAGCACAAGATGATTTGCTCAATGAATTAAATAATAAGAAAAATGATAATGCTGTTAGAGTTGTGACTAGAGGGGGTAGAATGACTCAGGAACCTTTGTATCCTGAGGGCCACCCTAAGAGAGTTGAGCAAGATTCTCAGAGAACTAATGTTGATACACCTAGTCCTTTGAAGAAGAAGAAAAAGAAAAATGATAGGACTTTGCACGCTTCTAGTGAACATGTTGTTGACACACCTGAGAATCCCAATGATATTTCTATTTCTGATGCTGAAACACAATCTGGTAATGAACATGAACCTAGTGATAATGTTAATGATGATGTTTATGTTGATGCTCAACCTAGTAATAACAATGATGTAGAGATTGAACCTACTGTTGATCTTGATAACCCACAATCAAAGAATCAATGTTATGATAAGAGAGATTTCATTGCTAGGAAGCAAGGTAAAGAAAGAGAACCATGGGTTCAGAAACCCATGCCTTTTTCTCCTAAATCATCCAAGAAAAAGGATGATGAAGATTTTGAGCGCTTTGCTGAAATGATTAGACCTATCTTTTTGTGTATGCGTTTGACTGATATGCTTAAAATGAATCCTTATGCTAAGTATATGAAAGATACTGTTACAAATAAAAGAAAGATACCGGAAGCTGAAATTTCCGCCATGCTTGCCAATTATACTTTTAAAGGTGGAATACCAAAGAAACTAGGAGATCTAGGAGTACCAACTATACCATGCTCCATTAAAAGAAACTATGTTAAAACTGCTTTATGTGATCTTGGAGCCGGTGTTAGTGTTATGCCTCTCTCTTTGTATCGTAGACTTGATTTGAATAAGTTGACACCTACTGAAATATCTTTGCAAATGGCCGATAAATCAACTGCTATACCTGTCGGTATTTGTGAGGATGTGCCTGTTGTGGTTGCAAACGTTACTATTTTAACAGAATTTGCTATTCTTGATATTCCCGAGGACGATAGTATGTCGATTATCCTTGGTAGACCCTTTTTGAATACTGCAAGGGCTGTTATTGATTGCAATAAAGGCAATGTCACTTTTCATGTTAATGGTAATGAGCATACGGTACACTTTCCGAGGAAACAACCTCAAGTCCACAGTATCAATTCTATTGGAAAAATTTCAACGATTACTATTGGAGGTTTTGAATTCCCTCTTCCTACTGTCAAGAAGAAATATGATATTCTTATTGTTGGGGACATGCATATCCCCGTTGAGGTAACCTAGTGTTATTCGAAAATTCTCCGGTTTCATGTTATTCGGAAAGAGTTTGTTAACAAGACTTGATCAACCTTGTTATTGGATTCCTTTTGATGAGCATGAGATGGATGAAGTTAGAAAGCACAACTTTCTGTACCCTCCTTTTACTTTCTGTTATTTAGATTAAATAAAGCAAAAATAGTATTTTCTGTCTATTTTCTGAATTATCCTTGCAATAAAAATACCCCGAAAATAAAAGTTCTCCAAATGTCCTGAAAATGAAATATGATTTTTTGTACAATATTTAAGAATTTCTAGCACTAAGAACACACCAGGGGGACCCACCATCTGGCCACGAGGGCACAGGGCGCGCCCACCCCCCTGGGGCGCGCCCCTACCTCGTGGGCCCCACGTGGACCCCTCCACTTATTCCAGCACCCACTCACTTTGTCTTCCTCCAGAAAAAATCCTCCCATAGCTCAAACCCGTGTTCTAGCTCATCTTGCTGCCATTTTCGATCTCCTTGCTCAAAGCTCCATTCAGAAAACTGTTTGGGGAGATCGCTCTTTGATATGTGACTCCTCCAATGGTCTAATTAGTTTTTGTTCTAGTGCTCTATTTATTGCAAATTTTTGCTGCCAAGGTGACCCTGTTCTTGAGCTTGCATGTCAAATTTATATGGTCAAAAGTAGTTTTAATGCATGATATAGCCTCTAGGCACTTGTGGGAGTAGTTGCTATCAATCTTGTTGAGTTTGGTTCACTTTTATTTTGAGTCACTAAAAAATTTCAGAAATTTTCACAGGGAGAAAATGTTGAAGAGATTGTTGAGAGGCTCTTCGAGCCGAAGCTCGAAGGATAAGCAGAATGAGGAAAATAAAAAGCCCAAATACAATCTTCCTCGCACTGCGGAGGTTCGGCCGTGCGAATGGCCTTGTGACGCGTTCTTGAGAGCCGCCGGAATTGACGATGACTTTGATTACTTGGCTGAGAATGCAGGCCTCACCGACTTCCTCCACAACCAGCGCAAACAGTATCTCCTACTCACTAATATTTTCGTGCAAATTTTTTATTTCCATGCTAAGAAATCACCACCTTCAGTGGAGTTTCACTTATATGATGAGGTTAAGGAGATGTCACTTCATGGTTTTTGTCAGTCTGCAAGATACCCTTTGTGGGCAGCATCGAGGAACCACACCGTAGTGATGTGGATGGATTTATTGATAGAATTGCTGTAGGAGAAACGAGGGAAGTTTTCGATGCAAGAATTACTAGTATACATTTTCCTGTTCTACGTTACTTTGCGATATTTGCTAGTAGATGCTTAATTGGTCGCGGGAATAGTGGAAATCTTAGTGCTCCTGATCTTGTCATTTTGCGCCATGCTTTTTTTCGTGATACAACTTTCAGCTTAGGCGCTATTATTGCTAAACGATTAAGTCTAAACCGCACAAAGGGCCCCATCTTCGGAGGCATCTTTGCTTCACGCCTTGCTGAACACTTTGAGATACCTATTAGGCATTATGAGAAAGAGGAAAAGTTGCCGCCCCCTGTTTTTCTAGATTATAAGAGTATGGTAGCACATGATTTTATTGTTAAAAATAAGAAGAAGATGCTTAAGTACAATTTGATATTTGATAAAACTCACTGTGAGATTATTACCTTGCCTGCACCCTCTTTGTTTAACATACTTTCAAGCACGTACCTCATCTTGCTAGAAGCCATTTATGCATACTGGAGGCAGACACAAGTCCCAGAGCCTGAGCCACCACTTGACCCTTACCGACAGTCTGTTTATCAGTGGGATCCGGAGGAGATCGCCAACCAGTGACATGCTACCTCTTGAGCATGCGTTTGTTTTCCCTTGAAGAGGAAAGGGTGATGCAGCAAAGTAGCGTAAGTATTTCCCTTAGTCTTTGAGAACCAAGGTATCAATCCAGTAGGAGACTACACACAAATCGCCTAGTACCTGCACAAACAATCAAGAACCTTGCAACCAACGCGATAAAGGGTTGTCAATCCCTTCATGGCCACTTGCAAAAGTGAGATCTGATAAAGATAATAAGATAAATATTTTTGGTATTTTTGTTGTAAAGATTGAAAACTAAAGAAAATAAATAGTAAACTAGAATTATAGATTGGAAACTTATATGATGTAAAGTAGACCCGGGGGCCATAGGCTTCACTAGTGGCTTCTCTCATGATAGCATGTATTACGGTGGGTGAACAAATTACTGCCGAGCAATTGATAGAAAAACGCATAGTTATGAGAATATCTAGGCATGATCATGAACATAGGCACCACGTCCGTGACAAGTAGATCGAAACGATTCTGCATCTACTACTATTACTCCACACATCGACCGCTATCCAGCATGCATCTAGAGTATTAAGTTCATAAGAACAGAGTAACGCATTAGGCAAGATGACATGATGTAGAGGGATAAACTCAAGACATATGATATAAACCCCATCTTTTTATCCTCGATGGCAACTATACAATACGTGTCGGTTCCCTTTCTGTCACTGGGATCGAGCACCGCAGGATTGAACCCAAAGCCAAGCACTTCTCCCATTGCAAGAAAGATAAATCTAGTAGGCCAAACTAAACCGATAATTCGAAGAGACTTGCAAAGATATTAAATCATGCATATAAGAATTCAGAGAAGAACCAAATATTGTTCATAGATAATCTTGATCATAAACCCACAATTCATCGGATCTCGACAAACACACCGCAAAAAGAATTACATCGAATAGATCTCCAAGAACATCGAGGAGAACTTTGTATTGAGATCCAAAAAGAGAGAAGAAGCCATCTAGCTAATAACTATGGACCCGAAGGTCTGTGGTAAACTACTCACACATCATCGGAGAGGCTATGGTGTTGATGTAGAAGCCCTCCATGATCGAATCCCCCTCCGGCTGATCGCCGGAAAAGGCCCCAAGATGGGATCTCACGGGTACAGAAGGTTGCGGCGGTGGAAAAGTGGTTTCGTGGCTCGCCTGGATGTTTTCATGGTATAAGAGTATATATAGGCGAAAGAAGTAGGTCGGTGGAGCTACGAGGGACCCACGAGGGTGGGGGCGCACCTACCCCCTGGGCGCGCCCTCCTGCCTCGTGGCCGCCTCGTTGCTTCCTTGACTTCCACTCCAAGTCTCCTGGATTGCATTTGTTCCAAAAAAGATCCTCGCTAAGGTTTCGTTCCGTTTGGATTCCGTTTGATATTCCTTTTCCGCGAAACACTGAAATAGGCAAAAAAACAGCAATTTGCACTAGGCCTTCGGTTAATAGGTTAGTCCCAAAAATAATATAAAAAGGTATATTAAAGCCCATTAAACATCCAAAACAAATAATATAATAGCATGGCACAATCAAAAATTATAGATACGTTGGAGACGTATCAAGCATCCCCAAGCTTAATTCTTGCTCGTCCTCGAGTTGGTAAATGATAAAAAACAGAATTTTTGATGTGGAATGCTACCTAGCATAATTTTTAATGTAATTTTCTTTATTGTGGCATGAATGTTCAGATCTGAAAGATTCAAGATAAAAGTTTAATATTGACATAAAATAATAATACTTCAAGCATACTAACCAAGAAATTATGTCTTATCAAAATAACATAGCCAAAGAAAGCTCATCCCTACAAAATCATATAGTTTGGCCATGCTTCATTTTCGTCACACAAAAATGCTCTCATCATGCACAACCCCGATGACAAGCCAAGCAACTGTTTCATACTTTAGTATTCTCAAACTTTTTCAACTTTCACGCAATACATGAGTGTGAGCCATGGACATAGCACTATGGGTGGAATAGAATATGATGATGGAGGTTGTGTGGAGAAGACAAAAAAGGAGAAAGTCTCACGTTGACGCGGCAAATCAATGGGCTATGGAGATGCCCATCAATTGATGTCAATGCGAGGAGTAGGGATTGCCATGCCACGAATGCACTAGAGCTATAAATGTATGAAAGCTCAACAAAAGAAACTAAGTGGGTGTGCATCCAACTTGCTTGCTCACGAAGACCTAGGGCATTTGAGGAAGCCCATTTTTGGAATATACAAGCCAAGTTCTATAATGAAAAATTCCCACTGGTATATGAAAGTGACAAAATAAGAGACTCTCTATCATGAAGATCATGGTGCTACTTTGAAGCACAAGTGTGGAAAAAGGATAGTAGCATTGTCCCTTCTATCTTTTTTTTGGGCCTTCCTTTTTTATTTGGTCTTTCTCTTTTTTTTCAGATGGGACAATGCTCTAATAATGATGATCATCACACTTCTATTTATTTACGATTCAAATATTACAACTCGATACTAGAACAAAATATAACTCTATATGACTGCCTCCGGCGGTGTACCGGGATGGACAATGAATCAAGAGTGACATGTATGAAAAATTATGCATGGTGGCATTGCCACAAATACGATGTCAACTACATGATCATGCAAGGCAATATGACAATGATGAAGCGTGTCATAATAAATGGAACGGTGGAAAGTTGCATGGCAATATATCTCGGAATGGCTATGGAAATGCCATAATAGGTAGGTATGGTGGCTGTTTTGAGGAAGATATAAGGAGGCTTATGTGTGATAGAGCGTATCGTATCACGGGGTTTAGATGCACCGGCGAAGTTTGCACCAACTCTCGAGGTGAGAAAGGGCAATGCACGGTACCGAAGAGGCTAGCAATGATGGAAGGGTGAGAGTGCGTATAATCCATGGACTTAACATTAGTCATAATGAACTCACATACTTATTGCAAAAATCTACAAGTCATCGAAACCAAGCACTACACGCATGCTCCTAGGGGGATAGATTGGTAGGAAAAGACCATCGCTCGTCCCCGACCGCTACTCATAAGGAAAGCAATCAAGAACACCTCATGCTTCAAATTTGTCGCACAACGTTTACCATACGTGCATGCTACGGGACTTGCAAACCTCAACATAAGTATTTCTCAATTCCACAATTACTCAACTAGCACGACTCTAATATTACCATCTGCATATCTCAAAACAATCATCAAGTATCAAACTTCTCATAGTATTCAATGCACTCTATATGGAAGTTTTTATTATACCCATCTTGGATGCCTATCATATTAGGACTAATTTTATAACCACAGCAAATTACCATGCTGTTCTAAAAGAATCTCAAAATAATATAAGTGAAGCATGAGAGATTAATTATTTCTATAAAATAAAACCACCACCGTGCTCTAAAAAGATATAAGTGAAGCACTAGAGCAAAATTATCTAGCTCAAAAGATATAAGTGAAGCACATAGAGTATTCTAATAAATTCCGATACATGTGTGTCTCTGCAAAAGGTGTGTACAGCAAGGATGATTGTGGTAAACTAAAAACCAAATACTCAAATCATACATGACGCTCCAAGCAAAACACATATCATGTGGTGAATAAAAATATAGCCTCAAGTAAAGTTACCGATGGACGAAGACGAAAGAGGGGATGCCTTCCAGGGAATCCCCAAGCTTAGGCTTTTGGTTGTCCTTGAATTTTACCTTGGGGTGCCTTGGGAATCTCCAAGCTTAGGCTCTTTCCACTCCTTATTCCAAAACCCATCACATCTTTACCCAAAAACTTGAAAACTTCAGAACACAAAACTTAAACAGAAAATCTCATGAGATCCGTTAGTGTAAGAAAACAAATCACCACTTTAAGGTACTGTAATGAACTCATTATTTATTTATATTGGTGTTAAACCTACTGTATTCCAACTTCTCTATGGTTCATACCCCCCGATACTAGCCATAGATTCATCAAAATAAGCAAACAACACACGAAAAACAGAATCTGTCAAAAACAGAACAGTCTGTAGTAATCTGTATCAAACGAATACTTCTGTAACTCCAAAAACTCTGAAATAAATTGGTGGACATGAGGAATTTGTCTATTAATAATCTTCAAAAATAATCAACCTAAAATCACTCTCCAGTAAAAAATGGAAGCTAATCTCGTGAGCGCTAAAGTTTCTGTTTTTTTTACAGCGAGATCATAAAGACTTCACCCAAGTCTTCCCAAAGGTTCTACTTGGCACCAACACTAATTTAAAACATAAAATCACATCTAAACAGAAGCTAGATGAATTATTTATTACTAAACAGAAACAAAAAGCAAGAAACAAAAATAAAATTGGGTTGCCTCCCAACAAGCGCTATCGTTTAATGCCCCTAGCTAGGCATAAAAACAAGAATAGATCTAGGTATTGTCATCCTTGGTTTTTATCTTTTTAGCGGAGTCATGCTCGAATCCGGGAGGTTCTTCGCGTTTCCCTTCATATTCGGAAATTTTCAAATCTGAAGAATCCAACCGCTTATTGCAAAGGGTGATCAACATATTCATGCGGTGAAGGTTTCCGCTAACACTTTTGAGAGGTTCAAGAGACTTTTGTAAGATTTTTGTTACTTCACAAATTTTCTCAAAAACTTGCGTCTCTTCCTGGGTATGATGTAATCCCTTTTTTGGGGTAGTATTCCTACTATTCCCTCTATAATTTCATGCGCAATACTGGGATCAATTTCGATAAAATTGCCTTTGGCAGCGAAATCCAAGAGTTGTCTATGGGACATATTTAGTCCAACCTAAAAATTGCGAAGTAAAATTCTAAAATTTACCTCTAGGTACAATTACTATAAGATTCCATCATCCTATACCAAGCATCTTTTAAGTTTTCTCCTTGTCTTTGTTTGAAGTGAAGAACTTCAAACTCGGGGGACAAAGGAAGAGATAAAGGATTCGCCATGAGGCGAAACAAACGGTCTAACACACGGACACATAAGAAGCAAGCGAAAAGAGAAGGACCGAAAAAGAGCGAATAAAACGGCAAAGGTGAAATGGGGGAGAGGAAAATGAGAGGCAAATGGCAAATAATGTAATGCGACGGATAAGAGTTTGTGATGGGTACTTGGTGTAGATCTCCCCGGCAACGGCGGCAGAAATCCTCGATGGCAACAATACAATACGTGTCGGTTCCCTTTCTGTCACTGGGATCGAGCACCGCAAGATTGAACACAAAGCTAAGCACTTCTCCCATTGCATGAAAGATCAATCTAGTAGGCCAAACTAAACCTATAATTCGAAGAGACTTGCAAAGATATTAAATCATGCATATAAGAATTCAAAGAAGAACCAAATATTGTTCATAGATAATCTTGATCATAAACCCACAATTCATCGGATCTCGACAAACACACCGCAAAAAGAATTACATCGAATAGATCTCCAAGAACATCGAGGAGAACTTTGTATTGAGAACAAAAAAGAGAGAAGAAGCCATCTAGCTAATAACTATGGACCCGAAGGTCTGTGGTAAACTACTCACACATCATCGGGGAGGCTATGGTGTTGATGTACAAGCACGCCGTGATCAAATCCCCCTCCGGCAGATCGCCGAAAAAGGCCCCAAGATGGGATCTCATGGGTACAGAAGGTTGCGGTGGTGGAAAAGTGGTTTCGTGGCTCCCTGGATGTTTTCAGGGTATAAGAGTATATATAGGCGAAAGAGGTAGGTCGGTGGAGCTACGAGGGGCCCACGAGGGTGGGGGCGCACCTACCCCCTGGGCGCGCCCTCCTGCCTCGTGGCCGCCTCTTTGCTTCCTTGACTTACACTCCAAGTCTCCTGGATTGCATTTGTTCCAAAAAAGATCCTCGCGAAGGTTTCGTTCCGTTTGGATTCCGTTTGATACTCCTTTTCTGCGAAACACTGAAATAGGCAAGAAAACAGCAATTTGCACTGGGCCTTCGGTTAATAGGTTAGTCCCAAAAATAATATAAAAAGGTATATTAAAGCCCATTAAACATCCAAAACAGATAATATAATAGCATGGAACATTCAAAAATTATAGATACGTTGGAAATGTATCATGGCACCCTGAGGACCCTCCTCAGTACATCGGAGAGAGTAGCTTTGATCCGTGGGCATAGACCAACTTAGGCCAAAAGCCTAAGCTTGGGGGAGTACGTATTTATCACCGACATTACATTCATTTTCACACACTCATTTTAGTTGTCGGTGCTCATACTTTTTCATTGTACTATCCATGCTAGTTTATTTTCTTTTCTAAGCCTTCATCTTGTGTATTTGAAAAACCTTAAGAAAACAAAAAAATAGTTGTAGCTTTTAGCTAGTTTACTTTCCATGCCTGTAGTAGTAGTAATTAAAAAGAAAGCAAAAAAGATTTCTCGTTCTCCTTTTGCTTGTTGGGAGCTTTCCCGTGTAAATAGTTTTATTTCTTTTCTTATTCTTTGCGGGTCGAGAGGAGAAGACCATGATGAAAATGTTGAGTGGCTCTCATATGCATTATTGTTGACTTAACCAGGAGCCTATATTACCTTGTCTTCTCCCTTGTATTGAATGCTTGCAGATTCCAGCTTAGTCCAATGCACGTGCACTATTATTATTATCCACGCCGTTCGGTCGTGCGAGTGAAAGGCAATAATGACGATATATGATGGATGATACGTCTCCAACGTATCTATAATTTATGAAGTATTCATGCCATGTTTACAATAGTTTTATATGATTTTGGTATGATTTGATTAGAACTAACCCGGGCTGACGCTGCTTTCAGCAGAACTACCGTGGTGTTGTTTTTGTGTAGAAATAAAAGTTCTGGGAATGCGATGAAAATCAACGGAGAATTTTTCTAGGAAATATAAAAAATAATGGAACGAAGAGTTACCGAAGGGGAGGCCCGTGGGCCCCACAAGGGTGGAGGGCGCGCCCACCCCCTAGGGCGCGCCCCTGTGCCTCGTGGACTTCCCATGGGCCCCCCTGACTTGTTCTCGACGCCAACCTCTCCTATAAATGCCCAAACCTCCAGAAAATAACCTAGATCGGAAGTTCCGCCGCCGCAAGCCTTTGTAGCCACGAGAAATCAATCTAGGCCCTCTCTGGCACCCTGCCGGAGGGGGCCATCATCACTGGAGGCCATGGAGGAGGATCCCGGAGGGGACATCATCGCCATGAAGGCCAAGATCCAGAGGGAGAATCTCTCCCCATCCAGGGGGAGGCCATGGAGGAGGAAGCACAAGGGGGAGAACCTCTCCTCCTCTCTCTCGGTAGCGCCGGAGTGCCATCGAGAGGGAAATCATCGCCACGGTGATCGTCTTCATCAACATCACCATCCTCATCTCTTTTACTCGGTCCACTCTCCCGCACCCCACTGTAATCCCTACTTGAACATGGTGCTTTATGCCACATATTATGATCCAATGATGTGTTGCCATCCTATGATGTTTTGAGTAGATATCCTTTGTCTTTGGGTTGATTGATGATCTAGATTGGTATGAGTTGTATGTTTTATTTTGGTGCTGTCCTATTGTGCCCTCTGTGTCGCGCAAGCGTGAGGGACTCCCGCTGTAGGGTGTTGCAATACGTTCATGATTCTCTTATAGTGGGTTGCTTGAGTGACAGAAGCATAAACCCGAGTAAGGGGGTTGTTGCGTATGGTATAAAGGGGACTTGATGCTTTAATGCTATGGTTGGGTTTTACCTTAATGATCTTTAGTAGTTGCGGATGCTTGCTAGAGTTCCAATCATAAGTGCATATGATCCAAGAAGAGAAAGTATGTTAGCTTATGCCTCTCCCTCATATGAAATTGCAATGACGACTATCGGTCTTGTTAACAATTGCCTAGGATAATTCCGCACACCGACCCATCATTATTCCACACTCGCTATTGATAATATTTAGTACTATATTATAACTTTATGATAACAACACCTACTTTTATGTTTTAGCTCTCCGATATCATGCAAATTTATCCTCTTCGTACCCACAATGTAGTTTTATTTCTCGTTTCTAGTTGGAAGCAAACGTTCGGTGTACGTAGAGTCGTATCAGTGGCAGATAGGACTTGAGAGAATATTGATCTTACCTTTAGCTCCTCATGGGTTCGACACTCCATACTTATCACTTCCACCTTTGGGAATTGCTACGATGATTCCCTGCACTTGGGGATTATCAATGGACTGATTGAGATGAGAGAAGCTGGTATGAACTCGACCTATCTTGTTTTTGTAAATATGATTAGTTCATTGTTCCTGATTCAGCCTATTATGAATGAAACATGTTTGCAATGACAATTAGAGATTATAGTTGCTCATGCCATGCTTAATTTGCTAGGAGTGTATAATGGCTTACCTTGCGTGCCAACATGCTATTAAGATGGTTGTGATGTGGTATGATAGGGTGGTATTCTCCTTTGAACGATTCGAGTGGCTTGACTTGGCACATGTTCACGCATGTAGTTGAAACAAAATCAACATAGCCTCCACGATATTTATGTTCATGGTGATTTATATCCTACTCATGCTTGCACTCATTGTTGATTAATTTTAATGCATGTTCATGACTGTTGTCGCTCTCTAGTTGGTCACTTCCCAGTCTCTTTCTAGCCTTTGCTTGTACTAAGCGGGAATACTGCTTGTGCATCCACTTCCACAAACCCCAAAGTTATTCCATATGACTCCACCATACCTTCCTATATGCGGTATTTACCTGCCGTTCCTAGTAAATTTGTATGTGCCAAACTCTAAACCTTCAAATGAAATTCTGTTTTGTATGCTCGAATAGCTCAGGTATCAACTAGGGCTGTCTATATCTTCCATGCTAGGTGGGTTATTCTCACGATGAGTGGACTCCGCTCCTCATTCACGAGAAAATGGCCGGTAACCGGGATGCCCAGTCCCATGCTCAAATCAAAATAATTGCAAACAAAACTCCCCAGGATTGTTGTTAGTTGGAGGCAACCGTTGTTTCGGACAAGCCATGGATTGATGTTTGTTGGTGGTGGGGGAGTATAAACTTTACCATTCTGTTTGAACCGCCTATAATGTGTGTAGCATGGAAGATATTGAGGTCTCTTGGTTGTTATGTTGACAACGAAAGTATGCCACTCAAAATATTATTTATCTCTGTTTTAAAACTCAAGCTCTGGCACCTCTGCAAATCCCTGCTTCCCTTTGCGAAGGGCCTATGTATTTACTTTTATGCCGAGTCATCATCCTCTTATTAAGAAGCACCAGTTGGAGAGCACCGCTGTCATTCGCATGCATTGCTATTAATTTACATTGAGTATGACTGTGACTGGATCTCTTTTACCATGAATTACAATGTCTAGCCAGTCCTTGATCTTCAGGGGTGCTCTGCATTTATGTTTTGCGGTCTTAGAAAGGGCTAGCGAGATACTATCTCATTATATCATATTGTGATTGTTTTGAGAAGGTGTTTTCATCTGAGATTTATTATTATTGCTCGCTAGTTGATTATGCCATTGATATGAGTAAATATGAGACCTAAATGTTATTGTGAATATGGTTAGTTCATAATCTTTGCTGAAAACTTGAATGCTGGCTTTACATATTTGCAACAACAAGCTCAAACAGAGTTTGTAAAAGTTTTTCTTTATCACTTTCAGTTTGTCAACTGAATTGCTTGAGGACAAGCAAAGGTTTAAGCTTGGGGGAGTTGATACGTCTCCAACGTATCTACTTTTCCAAACACTTTTGCCCTTGTTTTGGACTCTAACATGCATGATTTGAATGGAACTAACCCGGACTGACGTTGTTTTCAGCAGAATTGCCATGGTGTTATTTTTGTGCAGAAATAAAAGTTCTCGGAATGACCTGAAAATCCACGGAGACACGTTATGGAATTAATAAAAAATACTGGCGAAAGAATCAGCATCAGGGGGCCCACACCCTGTCCACGAGGGTGCAGGGCGCGCCCCTGCCTTGTGGGCCTCCTGAGACTCCACTGACCTCAACTCCAACTCCATATATTCACATTCGGGGAGAAAAAAAATCAGAGAGAAGGATTCATCGCGTTTTACGATATGGAGCCGCCGCCAAGCCCTAATCTTCTTTGGGAGGGCTGATCTGGAGTCCGCTCGGGGCTCCGGAGAGGGGAATCCGTCACCATCGTCATCATCAACCATCCTCCATCACCAATTTCATGATGCTCACCGCCGTGCGTGAGTAATCTCATCGTAGGCTTGCTGGACGGTGATGGGTTGGATGAGATTTACCATGTAATCGAGTTAGTTTTGTTAGGGTTTGATCCCTAGTATCCATTATGTTCTAAGATTGATGTTGCTATGACTTTGCTATGCTTAATGCTTGTCACTAGGGCCCGAGTGCCATGATGTCAGATCTGAACCTATTATGTTTTCATGAATATATGTGAGTTCTTGATCCTATCTTGCAAGTCAATAGTCACCTACTATGTGTTATGATCCGGCAACCCCGAAGTGATAATAATCGGGACCACTCCTGGTGATGACCGTAGTTTGAGGAGTTCATGTATTCACTAAGTGTTAATGCTTTGGTCCGATACTCTATTAAAAGGAGGCCTTAATATCCCTTAGTTTCCAATAGGACCCCGCTGCCACGGGAGGGTAGGACAAAAGATGTCATGCAAGTTCTTTTCCATAAGCACGTATGACTATATTCGGAATACATGCCTACATTACATTGATGAACTGGAGCTAGTTCTGTGTCACCCTATGTTATAACTGTTGCATGAGGAATCACATCCGACATAATTATCCATCATTGATCCATTGCCTACGAGCTTTTCACATATTGATCTTTGCTTAGTTACTTTTTCGTTGCCACTGTTACGATTGCTACAAAACTACTGCTGTTACTTTTGCCACCATTACCATTACTTCCATACTACTTTGCTACTAAATATTTTGCTGCAGATATTAAGTCTTTCAGGTGTGGTTGAATTGACAACTCAACTGCTAATACTTGGGAATATTCTTTGGCTCCCTTGTGTCGAATCAATAAATTTGGGTTGAATACTCTACCCTCGAAAACTGTTGCGATCCCCTATACTTGTGTGTTATCAGTCACTAGAACACGCCGGAGCCGCCGCCCCGCCGACGCCCCGCCGACGCCGAGCCCCGCCCGACGCCGATGTCGTCACCACTGTGAGCCACCGCCCCTTCTCCCGTACGTTTAGTTTAGTTTTTTTATTTTGAAACGTTCGGTTTTAGTTAAACCGATCTTCGGTTTACTTTCTGTTTAGCCGTCGCCGCTGTTTTTCTTAGTTGCCAGCCATCCGCTGTTTAAACACCACAGTGAACGGGTATGCACCAGTAGGAATCTCCCACGCGGCCAAGGGCCTGTTCGTAGTTATATTTTCTTTTTTATTTCACTGTTTAGTCCCTGAATTTAGCAAATTAGTCCCTGAATTTTCAATTAGCCATAACTTTCAACGTAGATCCAAATTTGATGAATTCAGCGTGTCGTGGTTTTTTCACGACAGATGCCCTAGTGAAAGGACTTAGGTGTGGATCCATCGCAACTAGGTTAGCTTGAAGGGGTTGAACGGGACAAAGGACACAAGGAGTTTACCCAGGTTCGGCCCCTCTCAATGAGGTAAAAGCCTACATCCTGCCTCTAGTTGTATTGCTTGAGTTTCGATTACAGGGGAGCGAATACACTTGACCTGGTTCTCGATTGGTTGTCTCTTGAGTTAACCCGCCGCCGGGTCTCACCTTTATATACATAGGTAGAGACCCGGAGGCTTACAGAGTCCCGGCCGGCTCACACATTGTGACCGGCTCGGTTTCTAACTAATCATGCCTTACAGAGCAAGCCTTCCTATGGCGGTTCACAGGCTCAGGCCTTGGGCCTTTACCAGGCCTGCCTCCAAGAGCCGTCGTCTTCATACTTCTCCTTGGGCCTCCTTGGACCTTCTTCATATTAAACCACCAACAGTGTAAACCCGCCCCCCCTGGGCGGGTCACACCTCGGAGTTATATCCCCAACACTAGGCCCCAGGTTGATTTGAACTTGTTCATATCAATCTTCATTGTTCAACTTAAAAGAATGTATTAGTGCCGAATCTTCATCAGACCGCTGTAACCCGCCATGACGTCACATAAGCAGAACCATTGTAACCCGCCATGACCTCATGCACATTAATTCCGCACAAGACGCAGGATATCTCAACGGATCTTTATCTTAATGGGCTTCCAGAGAATCGAGGCGTTCACATTGTTAACATAATCATTTTGCCTCCTCGATTTCCGCACATGCCATCTTATCACCTCCTTATAAATAGGGACAGGGGGCCCTCTTTTCACTTTTTACCCCTGCCTCTGCCTCTTCTTCTTCCTCCTCACGACACCACTGCGACCCGAGCTCCGCCGCTGTCCTCCTTTAGCGACGTCAACACTAGCTGCTGCATCAACCTGAACGAACCATAGAAATGCGGCGTACTCCCGCTCCCCATCTCCATCATCAGGTACCACTTCCTAGTCTTTCAGATCTGCATTAGGTTACCAACTGTTCGCGAGTTCGTCGGCATTCATCCCTGTCGTTCGTAGTTCATCCATCATGCCAGCTAGTCGAACTCAGATGTAATGCCAAAATCATGTTTTAATCCATTTGATGCCTACTTGTCAACTACAGTCCCATTACTTTCTGTTGAGATTCACCCCCAACACAGCAGTTCGTCCTCTGCATATTAGGTTTAACAATTTCCACCTGGTTTTCGAACGGCCGTATATCCGAAATTATAGGCTGAATCTGTGAAACTTGTTTGTGTAGCACTTAGTGAAATTTTATTCAATTCCCAGATCTGTAACCATCTGCTTGACCATTTTCGTATAGGCGGCTCAAATGACACTTTGTAATCCACCAAATACTAGCCGGCTTACTTTATGAGCTGTTTAAACCGCCAGTACTTATCCTGGCTTGACATTATCCAGCTATTTTATTTTCTTCTACCATTAAGCAGCTTACCGATCCTTGCGCATAACCAATTCAACATAATAACCTTACTTTGTTCAGCCATCGGGCGGCTCATCATCACAAATTTGACCCGCCATGATTTCCTTTCTAGGCTTTTACTTGATGAAAATGACTAAGACCGTCACCTCATGTGACTGGGTCATTTCCACTGTCACGGAACAGTCTCTCCAAGAGTTTGTTGACATGGGCGTCTTGCCGTCTAAGGATGTCATCCATTGGCAGGTTCCTGGAGCTGAGGTCCCACCTCAACCAAAGGAAGCAGAAGTCATAGTCTTCTCGGATCACATGCCCCGAGGTTTCTCACCGCCTGGCTCAAAATTCTTCAGCGATGTTCTAAATTTCTATCAGCTTCACCCTCAAGACATCGGACCCAACTCAGTTTCCAATATCTACAATTTCCAAGTCTTTTGTGAAGTATATCTTCAAGAGGAGCCCAGCATTGACCTCTTTAGAGAACACTATTATCTGAACCGCCAAACAGAAATGACAGACGGACTCAGAATTGAGCTCGGCGGAATCTCTATCCAGAGACGAAGAGACATTGTCTTTCCTGCAACCTCTCTTCCCAGTCATCCTAAAGATTGGAATCATACTTGGTTTTATGGCCAAGATACGTACCTCTCCGGCAGGTGAGAACCCCCTGTCGAGTTTCCGTATCCACCGGCTCAACCCAAGACACCCACTTCCAGACTAGACCAACTCTGCTGAATGGGCCAAATATGGACCCATTTTTGCCAAAATAAGGGTCTTGGTGGCAAATGCCTTTAAGCCACCGCCCCGGCTTAATGTGCACATACACAGGCGATGTCAAAGATCCCCTGCGGTTTAATTCAACATGCCTTGAAGAGAAGGATATTAATGAAATGACCGAGTCCTCGCTCGGGGAGACTTTAGAAAACTGTAGTAAAACAGGGCTGAGCCCATTCTGTATTCTTAACCCGGCTCCAGCTGTAAGTGCTTCAAATCATTTTTACTTTACTTACTATTCTTATACATTGTATTCTCCTTATCCTCACTTGCTTTATCATCTTGCTTTCTTTAGGCCGATTCTCCTTTTTGGAACAAGAAGCTTCAAGATATATCGGCTAAAAAGGCCAGGGAAAAGACTAAGGCTCCCAAGAAACCCGCCAAGAAGAAAACAGACACAACAGAGCTATTTGCACTGAACGATGAGTCGGAGGTAGAACTTGACTCTCTTGGTTTCTTTTTTGTACATCTTATTGAT
The DNA here is from genome assembly GCF_018294505.1 of Triticum aestivum. Lineage (NCBI taxonomy): Eukaryota > Viridiplantae > Streptophyta > Magnoliopsida > Poales > Poaceae > Triticum > Triticum aestivum. Next base: position 86,200,753 of record NC_057799.1, read on the forward strand.
GCTGAACACTCCCAGGAAGACGTGGAGACCAGCCAGGCAGATGTTGAAGAGTAACTATTATTTCCTCCGACTCAGAGCCTTTACCAAGACAGATCGTTCGGCAAGTGACCCGAAAAGTAAGGTTTTCTCACCCTTTAGCTTACTTGGATCCCAACTTTATTTTGAAGAAACAGCAGCATGAGGCTCGACGCACAACCCGGAATAGCGGAGGCAGAGAACTCTCTACCAGCTTACCCAACACGCCGGCCCCTCGCAAACGCTGAAAAGAGGTGCTTCAGAGTTCAATCTTCTCCTTTCCAAAGGGGGGTCTTATACGTCAACCACTTAATCCTTCCGACTCAAATTATCATGGAACCTCTCACTCATCCTCCGGTGACTCTACTGGAACTCAGATACCTCTCTTTAAAGTTGCCCCTGGGTGAGAACATTTAACTTCTTTGCTGTAACATTCTTGAACTGATATATTAACATCCTCATGTGTCTCACTTTCAGCGGTATAGCCAAACCAAGCAAGAATTTTAAGATGAACAAGCTGGCCGAAGACCCCAAGGTCACTGAGCCGGAGACACAAACAATATCAGAAGCTTCTCATCAAACTCCTGAAGCTGCTGCCGATGACCCGCCACCAGAGACTCACGATGTCATAATGGATCCAGTAGGTGTTGACCCGTCCAACACTAAGCCGCCAAGTCCCACCAAGCCTGCTGAAGAAAATGCTGAAGACATTGTGGTCACTTGGACTGGCTATACAGAACCAAGGAACCTGTTGGGGATATAACCCTCAGGTATGACCTGCCCAGGAGGGGCCGGGTTATACCGTTGGCGGCTTATAGTGAAGAAGGCCCAAAAGGTCAAAGAAGCCCTAAAGATGGCGGTTCATAAAGCAAAGCTTATTGGAGGCCCAAGACCCGGAGGTAGTTCAAGACCCGAAGGTGTGAGCCGTTCAAGGTTAACTTGCTCTGTAAGGCAAGTTTGGTTAGAAACTGAGCCGGTTACATTGTGTGAGCCGGTCGGGCCTTTGTAAGCCGCCGAGCATCAACCTGTATATAAAGGTGAGACCCGGCGGCGGGTTAACTCAAGAAAGAAGAAGTCGGGAACTAGGTCAAGCGTATTCGCTCCCTTGTAATCGAAACTCAAGTAATACAACTCGAAGCAGGACGTAGGCTCTTACCTCATTGAGAGGGGCCGAACCTGGGTAAACTCCTTGTGTCCTTTGTCCCGCTCAACCCCTTCAAGCTAACCTAGTTGCGATGGCTCCACACCTAAGTCCTTTTTTCTTGGACATCTGCCGTGGTAAATCCACGACAGTTGGCGCCCACCGTGGGGCCAGTGCACGATGGTTTCGAGTTCTTGAAGGGCGGCTTCTCAGGGATCAAGGGATATGCCGTGGGCCGGATGACCAAGAGTCGTCGCGGCAAAATCTACATCGACGACGCAGGCTGGGGTCCCGAGGCCGATTCAATCGAGTACGGGTACCGGGTTCCCTTTGGCGGAATTCATGTCTTCATCCGCAAGATTGGCGAGCCAGAGCATGAGCCGGATGCCTGCATCAACACCATCGAGACGGCTCGGCGCGCACGACCCACCAAGGTTCAACAAGCCGTGAAGCATGCCTTCGTTGGTTTTATTCATGGGGCGGATCTCGAGGAGGGATATGTGTCCGGTGGAGAGACGACCATCTATACAGATGATGAGTCCTCAACCGGTGAAATCGATTCAATGTATCAGCTACAAGATGGTAGGCTTGGGGGCTGTTCCGATGGTGACATTATTCCGGACCCCTATTAGCCACCGGCCAGGGCTGCTATCTTCATGGCCGGCACGCAACAGGTGATGAACTCAACGACTGCTGCGGCTATGACTGACGGTGTCCTGGAGTAGGGGGTACTCACCACGTCGTCTCCCGACCAGCTGGATCGGGCCGAGGACCCCCATGGCGGTTCACTCATGGGCCACTTCGGGCAGCCCATGCCGCATATAAGGGAGATCCCACAAGACTTGGCGCCCAAGACGAGGAATCTCCTAAACCCTAGGCCTCTGGTGTGTCATATAAGCCGAGGCCAGGATAGTCAATAGACAATCTAATATTCATTAGAACAATCTCGTGGTAGATGCATGTACTCTGTACTATCCCCCAATATGAATATAATCAAAAGCAGGACATAGGGTATTATATCTTCGAGAGAGCCCGAACCTGGGTAAAATCATGTGTCCGTGTTACCATCGCTCCAAGACGCCTAGCTTAGGACCCCTACTACGAGATACGCCGGATATAGAACCGACATTGGTGCTTTCATTGAGAGCCTGCTGGGTGTTCGTCATGGACCGATGGGATGATCAGGTGATATTTTTTCAGTAAGATCGGTTTCGTGTAGATGATCTCTTTTGCAAAATCATTGCTGCCGTGTCATACTACTTTGCCTGCAGTTAGATCCGGATAAAAAGATTAGCGGCGGCGGCCGTGTCTGCGTCTGGCAGTACATAGTTTCCGAGGTTTGCTTCTACCGGAGAAGCGCTCGCATGCTGATCAATTTGCAGGCTCTCTAAAGTGCAGCGAAAAGAAAATCAGCGATTGGATCAGTTCAGAGTTGTAGCCGAGGAGATCACGCACGCCTGATACACCGAGGCCGACAGGAACTCACGTGCAACAACCACAAGGAGATCAATCCTTCCCTTTTTCTTTTATTATTTTATTAAGTATGGAGGTTAGCTACACATCTAAACTTTGGTCTGTCTCCATGCACCTTTTTCACGCGAGATTGATTTGATCCCTGTGTGAAAAGTAGTACTATACTAGCACTTGGTAATACTCACGTGGGATGTTAGACCTACCGCATCATATTGACTTGGATCTGATTGCTACCTCATTCACTGATTGCTTCATAAATCCTCAGGTGCTATTCTTCCTAAGAATTACGTACAATACAAATTATTGTGTCATTATGTTTTCTGTTAGGTTTGTACTGCTGCATGTATATAGATTGTAGTACAACCTATGTTCGCGTCCGCTGCCTGGCGGTACATCGGATCCGGACTCAATCTGACCAACAGGCGACCCGGCCGAAGAGATAGTGCGGAAGCAGTACCCTAATAGGGACTTGGCTCCATGGCAGCACACAAACAGGGAGATTTAATTATTGTTCCCTTTTTAACTCAGCTCTTCGTCGGCCGCTGGCAGTTCCTAGTAATCCTTTTCGAAAAGTGCATAGACCTAATGTGCTACTAACCAAATTGACTCCTAGTTTTGCTGCACGGTGCCCTAGATTGATCAATGAGTTCTAGTAATTCAAGTACTACTACTTCACGTATAGATAAAAAACAGTCTATTCTCGGTACTAGCTCGTACAAACAACTTCTTTTTATTTGCTTCGGTCTACTATGGTCGTCGCCCGTCAAATAGAAATATTCTACCGATGTTCGTCACCTCGGCTAGCCTCTCGTCGTCACCTCGGCTAGCCGACCTGTGTCAACATTTGCGTACCGACGTCGTCACCACTCCTTTGTCGACCGAATTTGGAAGTCGCCTCGGCGAGCCAACTTTTGCCAGCATCGCCATGTCGTCGCTTCATCGCCCATCAGGCAATGGGTGTGCGGATCGAGTCCTAATTTTGGGAGTAACCTTTCTTCAGACTGCTACAACAGATAAACCAGGTGCTATTAATTCTAGTAATTTTTTCTTGCTTGGGTTTATTTTTCTTGAGGAATAATTACTCTCGTTTGTTCTATCATCTATACACAAGTCTATCAAATGATGGCCGCATTAACGATGGTTGCGTGATGGTTCGGTCAGTTTCCCGTCCGCAGTTCGGCGAACGCCTCATCGGGGACTCAGACCGCCCTGTGAATACAGGCTTTGTCACACCAGCGCCCCGCACCGACATTGGCTTCGACGCCAGGCCACATCTCTTTAAAAAAATTGCGTAAATTAATTATGCGAGGATTTTTATATATTTATATTATTATTTTTTGGACTGCACTATTTTAGGTAGTCGACTTCGACTGCGTCACGCGGTCACTTCGTCAAGCCGGCGTCATCGTCCCAATCAGCGTAAATCGGCTCGTGTGATCACCTTGTTGGTCGAATTGCCATACCGACATGTTCGGTTGCCTCGGGGACTTCGGCATTGCTAAGAGAGCTCTACCTCATCGAGTGTTCGGCACACGGGCCATATTTCTTTTATTACTCACTTTGCATAAATTATTTATTATGCTACTTTTTTTATTTATTATTATTATTACTATTATCTCAGGCTTGCACTATTTTCTATGTGCAGGTAAATGATCTGGGTTGGGCAGCGTTGTCACCTCAGCGTACCGACGTAACGTCACCTCGGCTAGACGGGGGCTTCGTCATCACTTCATTAACCCACGCCGGGAACTTCGGCGTCATACTGCCGGCCTGCCCCGTCGCCTCGGACGGACTGGGGGTTCCACCTTGCCACATTGGCCGTGCTATGTCGCCACTTCGGTGTGCCGAGATCTTCGCTCTGCCACCTCGGGACCGGCTTGGGGGCTAGGACCTCGTCCCGCCGTAAGCTCGGGCCACGCATCGATACCAAGCACATTAACCAGCTAAGTCGCTTCCATGCTCATTTTTTAATTCTTTTTTGGTTCGACCAAACATTATATTTGTGTTAAAAACTTAGTTTGTCAACAAACATTGTTTGTTAAAAACACTTCCTTTACCCAAGTTAATTGGGGGGCTCTTGAGTTTGTACGAGCCGTTCTATAATAATTGTTTTCTTCCTAGTCATTGCAAAGTCTTTTTCTATCACTCCTTTTTCGTCGTGAGTGTGTGGTCAATAGTCGGGGAGCCTAGTTTCTCTCTCAAAGCCGCTCGAGTTTAGTTCGCTAAACTAGCCCAACGAGCAGTACTCCGCCTTCGAGATAGGAGGTTGCAGCCATAGGCTGACCCGCTTGAAGTCTTGAGATCGGATGTGTCATATTAATGCACGACAGAAGCACAAAAATTTTAAGACCAATTTTCGAATTGGCACCAAATGACTTGATTTAGTTCAGACGTTAAGCTTTTCCATAAGTTTTTGGATTTTCAAGCTTATGGCACTTTTTAGCTATTTGTATGTTTTTCTTTCAGGAAGCGGGACATCCTCATGACCGAGGTGCCCTGCATAATAATTCAGCTTGGGAGATCTTTTTCGACCCACAGCTCGGTATCTTTCCTGCCGAACTACACCTCGGCGTTGACAAAACACACGCCACATCGGGACTAGTTCCCGAGCAGTGCAATGCCATACGCCTTTAAAGCATTGGCAATATTAACGGGGGGCTGGACTACAGCCGAACCCACTAAAAACCAAGGTACACCATAGAGTCCTCGGCAAAAAAATTCTCGGATATTGCTATATATGCATCGGTTTCGAATTGTGTCTTCGGTCAATAGTTGGGTTGCCTGGCTCCTGTGCTTGCCTCCTATGTTTTGCTTTGTTCGGCTAGGTGTGCAAAGGGAGAACCACTGCGATTGTGCTTCCAACTAGAATGGTTAAGCACCTCAGTGGAGAAAGCCGAAAACTTACTGTCACAATGGGCGTAAACTGGTTAGCGATCCAATGACGGTGTCAAACTATAGATCGATACTAATTACCCTGTGTTAAATGATGGGCCTTTCATAACATTGGCCGTAGTGTTAATGGCTAGACTTCGGTCAGTGCCGAGCACTAACGGGGGCTCATAGCTAGCTTCCCCAGTTTAAATCTCCTATGACTAAGTTAAAGTTATAAAGCCTATCATATCTGATTGCCTCGTTTCTGCTAACACAACCGCCTCCGGGCACCGAGAGGTCGACTAAGGGTTGTCTTGTTACTGCGAAAACACCCTGCGTAGGATCTACAAAGGGGTAGAAGCTGATGATGGGCCACTTTCAAATGATAAACGGTTGCAACGGAGTCAAAATAAATATATATCATTAGTGTTTGTAATCATTATACAAGCGTTGCCTTCCGTAATTATCGTTATAAAGCCATACATATGCATCAATTTGACTTAAGATTTTTGCAAAGCTGGGTTGCCTGGCTCCTGTGTTTACCCCTACGTTCCCGATCGTTCGGCTAGGCGGTAAAGGGAGCACCTCTGTGATTGTTACTACCGGGTCATCCGAGTTAGTACCTCAGACTGGGTGAAGCCGAAAGCTAGCTATCTTAAAGAATATAATTGGTCGGCAATGACGGAAGTGAAAATTTAGGTTTGCGAAAGACCACATAGTTCGGGAACTTTCCCCAAACTAAATCCTCAATATTTTTCTCCCGCATTGATCGGAGGTGAGGTTTCATGATCATGGTCAGCATAACAACCCAAAGAAAGGAACCGATAGCGGGACTATTTTCTTTGGAAGATGTTTCTTATGTTTAATAGTAATATAACATATCTCTTTGTGTACCTTTGTTTATAAAACCTTATGACCGGATTGTCTTGTTTGCCGTAAATCTTTGCCCTCATAAAGGCTTTATAAAGTAGGATAAACACTCCCCGGCTATTCGCCGAGGAGGTAGAAGCCGATGGTCGGTCAACAAAGTTTTGTACAATGCAGATCCGAGCATTAATTGTGTGAAGTACTTGGATACATAGAGTCATTACACTTAAATTGTGATTTTAATCCGGATATCAATCCTTAATTCGGCCACTCATGCCCACATTAAGGCTCGGGGGCTACTGGGCTTCGGGCTTATCATTTACTAATATTAAAGGGGCACATTGATCCACTGATCTAGTGTTGCCACCCGACCAGTGTTTCGGGGGCTACTGCATTGCCTATTCAATGCAGAAAATTCAAAGTGATTAGTGTTCGGCTTGACCGAACTATGGGTAAACGCGTATTCGGACAACAATAGGTACCATCTGGGACTTATCTGGCATCAAGCTAATATATTACGGCAACTTCTCAAAACCCTCTCTCGAGGGCCCGTCCGCCGATCACTATCTCCTCTAATGTGCATCTCGGGTTTTAGGCCGATACACACCTTGAGGGCTACTGTCTATACATCTCATCAGCAAATAAATTGCACAGCTGGGAAGCAGTCCGGCATAAAACTCGGATGCAAGTGGCTAAATCCATATAGGTCATTTTCAGCATAAAGTTCGGCTGCGAGCGGCGAGCTCCATAGAGAACTTTTCAGCGTTAAGCTCGGATAACCTCCTTCAAACTTTTTCAAACACGAGGTACTCTGTGTCTCCTCGGATACAGTCCGGCGTTGGAGCTCGGGTACATTCCAACATTGGAGCTCGGAAGCAGGCCGGCGTTGGTGCTCGGCTAAAAAAGATACCTCGAATGCAGTCCGACGTTGTAGCTCGGATGCAAGAAGACACTGCTGCACAAGAAACACTTCAAACCCAAGGTGTGGCGTAACAAATTGTCAGGACCCCGATTCTAAGTGACACCGATCTAGCCTGTAACACCTCATATCACTTTGCGGCCACACACACGGTATTCCCACGGGTGTCGCTTTACCATGGCCCGGGACCGTTTGCGCCTATTGGCTCGCGTATATGATAGTGTCGCTAGCATCCATATGACAGAGAACCCGGGCCGACATGACTAGTCGTGAAGCCAAAGTGGCACTAACTTACGGGGACAGGCATACATGAATCAACATCGAGCATGTCGGTTAGCAGCGTGCGAATCCGGGCTGTAGCACTGGGCTGACAGGACTCCGGGAACCCGGGCTATAGCAGGCTAGGCAGGACTCTGGATTTCATCGCATGACATTTCCCCGAAGGGACAGACAAAGGAACGAAGTGAATCACATGCCGGCCAGTCAAGTGTTCCGGAGCAGTAGTGCTGGGCCAGCAGGACTCCGGTGAACCGAGCTGTAGCGGACTACTATGGCTCATGGAAGCACAAGACTACATTTCCCCATAAGAGAGGCTACCAAGGATAAGCAACTAGGTTGTCGGATCCCACACATACCAAGAATTTCAATCATACACACAATATGCTCGATATGCGTAAATACAACATGGCATCACAACATAACTCTACGACTCAAGTATTTATTCATTAGGCTCCGAGGAGCCAAATATTACAAACATGGGTCTCATGACCCAACATACAGAGCATACAAGCAACAAGCACATGCGGAAGCTTAACTTGTCTGAGTACAGACCACTACAAATGAAGAAGGCTGAGAAGCCTGACTATCTAAAAGACCTCCCAAGGGTACAAGATTGTAACTGAGGAAACAAGCTAAACGTCGAAGTCCACGCGGAACTACTAGCGAGACTGACGTCTCTCTGCAAAACATAAAATAGGCAAATGTGAGTACAAATGTACCCAGCAAGACTTACATCAGAACTATCTACATATGCATCAGTATCAACAAAGGGGTGGTGGAGTTTGACTGCAGCAAGCCAGCTTTGACTCGGTGGCTATCCTGAACTACGACTGCAGGTAACTCTTTTGAGGTGGCGCACACGAGTCCACATATTCACCATATCAATACACCACTATGGATCCGCTCCCGTCTCCCTACGAGAAGGCCATCCATAGCACTCACGCTTATCTTGCGAGTTTTTAGAGTATCTACTTTCACTTGTCTATGAACTGTACAGGCAACCCAGAAGTCCTTTTCCACGGACACGGCTATTCGAATAGATGATGTTAACCCTGCAGGGGTGTACTTCTTCACACACGCTCTCGCCACTTACCACCATGTACACGTCGTGTATCTCGGCAACCTTCAAGCGGAAGCTTGGCGAGGGAGTCGGCCACGACCTGACTAACCACACAAGTCTCTAGTCCAGTTTTATCGCCTATTTGGGTTCCATCCGCAAGGAGATCCGGCCGGGGTGTCGCTCACGGCCCCAAACGATGTGAGCAGGGTTCCCAAGCCCACCATCCGGGTGCCACTTGGTACACCGTTCCACTATGCCTAGTCTGTCCCAAGCCCACCTGTACCGGGTGCCACTTGGTAGACTACTAACACTACCTACAAACACCAGAAACTAGTTGCAACTCCTGGACAGAGATCAGGTTGATTAATAAGTCGAGAGAGCTTGGAGCGCCCGGAGCCCAATGTGTGGTAGTAACTGTTCATGGATCACAAACACAGAACTCAGTTCCTGTGGGCGGCTGCAATGAGACAACCCACCCTGTACTCCTACATGGCCTCTCACCTCCACCTTTACCAAATCATGTTCACACACTTAGCTCTCGACAGTAGGACATGTTCACCACATTCCAATTCATTCCCGATGAATCAGACCTGACACAACTCTAAGCAATAGCAGGCATGACAAACAAGCATGAATGAGTAGGCACATCAGGGCTCAAACAACTCCTACTCATGCTAGTGGGTTTCATCTATTTACTATGGCAATGACAGGTCATGCAGAGGAAAGGGGTTCAACTACCGCAACATGTAACAGTTGAAATGTTGTTGTCATAATGCAGTAAAAGAGAGCAGGAGCGAGAGAGTGGGATTGTATCAGAATGAACAAGGGGGTTTTGCTTGCTTGGCACTTCTGAAGATAGTATAGCTCTTCATCGGTGTCATCGATCTCATCGTCGGAACCACGTCTACTGAGAGGGGACAATTACCGGCAAACAAGGAAGAACACAATCAATGCAATGCACAATATGAAGCATGATCATGACATGGCAAAATGAGTGTGTTTTGGCTAATGCAGATTTGAACAGGGTGGTTTGAGTTCATTTGAATCAAAGATTCAAATGCAAACTCAAAATATGAACTCATATAAGTGCATTATCTTGTTTCCTCTAAACAGCAAGGTTAGGTTCTTCTAACATGCATGAAAGCAGTATAGATGGATAGATGGGATTTTTCTGATCATTTTTCATATATAAATCTTTTCATTCTGAGCTATAGATTATTTTCTATGATTTTTAGAAGTTTATAGGATTTTATGGAATTTCCTGAATAAGAATAAATCCTGAAAATGATTTATAGCATCAGCATTACGTCACAGTGATGTCAGCAAGTCAACTGTGCGGTCCAGGTCAACCCTGGAAGGTGGGGCCCGCGTGTCAGTGTCACAGGGGCTAATCCTATCTTAGTTTAACCTAAACTAGGAAATTAGCAGGGGGCTGGCCCCACATGTCAATGACCCAGGGGAGGTCAAACCCCTGGTCAACAGGCCTAACACGCCGGCGGTTAGCCACCAGCAAGGTCAGCGGTGCTCTTGTGCCTCGGGTTTCCTCTACGGGGCACCGTTCGAGGCGCCGTTGGGCTCTACGGGTAGCTGGCACAACGGCGCGTCCGTTGGTGGCCGTGGTTGGGCCTGGGGTGGCCAGAGTCAACGGCGGCGAGCTCGGTTGCGGCCGCCGGAGTTTGGGCGCGGGTGCGGGCAGCGTTGCGGTGTGCGAGCAAGCGAGCTGAGGCGCTAGCGATGGCCTACGTGATGCGGTGAGTGGGTTGGACGCGCCGGGCAGACCATTTGGTCGCCGGAGCGTCATCGGCGGCGAGCGCAAGCGACGGCGTGTTCGGTCACAGGCGGGACGCGGCTACAGCGTGCAAACGGGTCAGAGGAAAGGGGGGGTTCGGTTTGGGAGCTCACGGCGGTTGCAGCGGTGGCCTCGTCGAGCTCGGGGAGGGGCTGGTGACGACGGGAGGTCGCCGGCGATCTCGGCGACCGAGAGGTTGAAGACGACGCAATGACGATGGAGCAGGGCTTTCGGCGAGGCATGAGTCGGCGGAGGGGACGTGGGCGGTGTTGCGGTTCTTCCGGACGCGTCAGCGAGGCGAGTGGTGGACGGTGGCCGCGGTGACAGCGAGCGGCGGCGACGAGCGCACTCGGGTGTGGTGCGGGGAGAGGAACAGAGGAGGGGAGAGAGAGCAGCGAGTGAGGGGAGGGGAGAGGTCTCAGGGCATCTCCGTGGGGCGAGGGGGGAAGGGAGAGCTCGCCAGGGGGAAGCTGGAAGTGGCGCACGGGCGCGCGTGCGCTGTCTCCCTCCTCAGCCTACCGACAGAGGTAGGTGATGACTGGCACGGGCCAGGTGGGCCGGCCAAGTCAGGTAGGTGGTCCGGGTAAGCTTCCTCTCTCTCTCTTTTCTAAAACTTCCTGTTTTCTATTTTCTGCAATTGTTTTGGCTTTATTAAAAATACCTAAACACTTTCAAAAATCACCAAACTGCTCATGTCCACTGTATAGGATATAACCAACATGGAACATTTCAGTTTAGGATTATTTGGACATTTAAAATATTTTACAGCATTTAAATGCCCAAATGCAAATAGAGTATGATTTAATTCAGTGACCCTATGATGTCCTAGAAATATGTGCACCATTTTTGTCAGAGGTTTAGGACCAAGGCAAAGATGATGAATATTTTAGAAGGGCATTTCAGGTTCATTGAAAATGATTTTATTTGGACCCTAGTTGAATTTCATTTACTGCTAGGGTTTATCAGCCCCCATTTCAAAGTTTCATAAAATTTGGACATGATGCATGGAGGCTAATGCAAAGGCAGGCAAGGCCTGAACTGGGGCTGTGACAACTCACCCCCACTAAACAAGAATCTCGTCCCGAGATTCAAGCGTAGGGTAAGATGAAGGGGAAACGCAAACTAACATAATCTTCACGATCCAGGTTGCACTTCATAAGGCGTTGATTCAATCATCATCTTTGTCTCGTCGTCTTGCTCTGAGAACTCCAGCCAACATGACAACGAGAGGAGAAGGAAACTCTAGAAGGATCGATCTTCTCAAAGATCGAACAACTCAGGATCAACTCACGAGTGAGACATCGCAACATTTCTCGAGCTGAGACACGAAGCATACATCTAGAGGGATGGAGTGAAACAGATGACGAAGGTTCTAGTTGATAAGCACAATTCCACGCTGAACAAGATGGTGCATGGTTTCAAGATAACGAGGAGTTATCTGCCATGATTCCATAAGGGCACCTTAGGGAAGGTGGCTTACAGAAATATTCCCTTAAGTGGAAAAAGAATTACTTTTGATTCAAAGATCATTGAAATTCTCTATACCAGCCTAAGGCAATTCCCAAATGATCGTTTGAAGGAGTTCGGAGAAATGGCATACTCAGTTTGGAAGGAAACTAGAGTTACAAGACAACTCAGCAAGCGGAGAACACATTCCAGATAATGCCGAGGATATAACCTAGTGACTGAGTGTGCTCTCAAGAACTTGAGCATTTCCATACTCATCAAGGTCTTACCAACATCCGCGTCGGGGATCCTGGCAACACATCATACTACCATGATGAATAGAGATGGATGATGCGGATACAAAGGAAGATAACACCTTCTCAGATTTCACCTTAGCAAGGCTAAGGAAACCGAATCTGGATGATCGACCGAGAGACATTTAGCACTCCGCTTCTAATGTTCTCCTTGATGTGCTAGCGTAATCCATTCATAGATATGGTTTGATATCTAGAACATCAAGTAAAAGGTCGGACTTCGGGAACACAAAAATCCATAAGGAACAACTACTGGAATAAATTCTATGAGATCCTTATGGGGAGGTGGCCAACTTCTTCAAGCAAGATACTACAATAATAGGTCTTCCGGCTGGGTGTGTTGGCCACGACATCCACTTTACCGGTTACAGAGAGACCAATATTATAGTTCTTGGGAAATGTTCCAACCATCATATCTGCCTGAGATTCAGATCTGGTTGGTGTCAGGATATTCCAGACCCATCAAGTCTAGAGAGAAAAATGAAAGTTTGCAACACAAATCGACGAGACGACGTTGCGAGATTCTCGGGAAATGAACTACGGTAGCAAGCTCCAAAACATGAGCGGGTTCTGCTACACACATGTGAACACGATGTCCCAGACAAGCATGACCACATAGTAGTCTTTCAATAAAACACTACCGAGTTCAGGTTGGGAACCATCATCGAGGATAACGGAATCTTGGGCATGAACTAGTATTAGCACAACAAACTCCTGTTCCTTGAACAAATCAATCAGTGGCTTGAGGTGCTAGGGAATACATATGGAATGAAGGTTGCAAGTCTCCAAACCACAGAATACTTCGCACATATGCATGACTGACTTGGGATGATTCCGGAGGAGGCAAAACAAACTTTCTCGAATTCACGGCGGCAACTTGCATCAATGCACGTGAACTAAGAGGAAGTCACTACTTACATCCAAACATATCCTTCATGAGCTGGCAAGAGGAAAATGCTTACACAAGTTTCCAACACTAGCTTAGATGTTCAACATGAATCATGGACAGGATGAAAATGTTGTCAATGGGCTCAACAACAATCCATCCAGGCTTCCATATAAGTGGAATTCCACAATTAGGTGAACAAGATGATAGCATTGGTCAGACCCAAAAGATATAATGGTGTATGCTCGAGGGATCAACCATGAGTAAGACAACACTACGAACATCGTTGCTTCTGATTTGATTTGACGATAGCCCACGATCAAATCAAAGATTGGATAGGACAATAGCACCAACAATTAATCACGAGGATCAATCGATGAAGATATCATCTTTCTTCAACATACACACACAAGGATAACCCTTTGGAATGAACTAAGTTAGACAAGCTTTTATCTTCCAACTCTCCAAGTTGTTGTTTAGCTTAACCAACCAGCTCAGGGATATCCAACACGGATTCTTGGAGAAGGGGTGGTTTACAAGAAACCAACTTGATCACGAACTTAACATAGCGGTCAGGTGACAACCTGGTAGCACTCCCGAGAAGATATTCGGAAAGTCACGAACCACCGATATGTTATTAAGCTCGGGAGCAATCTTGCTTTCGAGGCAAGATGATGTGATCAATTAAGCAAGGATTGACACAATCCTAACTCCTTGATCGAGGAATGCACCAGAAATATGGACTAGGTAGCACGATCAACCTTAGGGTGATGATTCAATAATCAACACGCTAAGAATGAGGTTATTGTTCATTTAACTACCAGGCAACGGAGTTGCTAGGAGTATAGATTTCACACATCACGATTCACTTGTCGGAGTTCCGGTTACAATAACACGGAACCGAGGAATGAATAATGATGGCGAGAAGTATCACTGTATCAAGAGTTCATAGGATGGTGTGCAATTCCCATGATAATCTTAATATAAAGATGGTAATACTCCAAGGTAGAACAGAACAAAAGCTGGATTAATATTTGATCTGCGGAACACAACTGCTTTGACCCAATCCTGGATATGGATGAGGTACTGGAGTTTGCTTCTCCTAGTCATTCTGGAATAGAATGGCTTGACAGACCACAAGAGTAATAGGTATCGGTGAACGAATGCACACATACTCTTGACTATCAATTGATAGACGAGGGTCAGGATACAACTAAAGAGAGACAACTCAAAGGAACATATGGTTTTCTGAGTCGCGGGTGCATATATATAGTATGTCAAACAAGTTCAACATATTTCTTCCAGATAATCCATACAGAAAGGTAGGACTGGCAGATTCACAATGCAGAATGGAGAACTCATCAAGAGCACTCTTGTTGTGATCATTTGGTTCAAAGAACTTCTGCCATAAGCAGTTCATGGTATTTGGAAGAAGGAAATACCACAGACCTCGAGGACTATCGCAAGGTTACTAATATCCTAAAGGAACTAGCAACACTATCAACATGAAGTAAGTAGGGTAAATCTCGGGTTTAGAAACCCAGGAGTAGAATACCTACTACTAATTGGCATCACGGGATGCTCTCGAGAATGATGACCAGAATCATCACACTAGGAATATAAAGCATTGCAAAATTACTGGGTGTTTCTCTAGGATTCTTAGGGTCATAATACTAGCTCCAACATATATGTCAAGGCAATGGAGTACCTCAACAGACCGTTTAGTGCGCTTAATCTGGCCCAAAAGGACATCGGAAACTGGGAGGAAGGATTTGCAAATGCATCAGATTCTTTACAAACATGGGATGACTCGGACAGCATAACGGCTGTAAATGCTCAAAAAGATTTCAGACATCCTGCAAAATAGTGGCATGACCACTCAGCATCACAATATCAAGGTTCTGAGGCCAGCTATGAACACACGGAAGTAGTAGAAACTGAACTGAGACTTGAATCCAACATTCCTATAAGTCTACGGATTAGTAACACGTGATCCTGATAGAAAGATGAGAAGCCTAGTTCTTAATCCCCGTAGAAGAGAAGAGGTTGACTCAGATCAGAAGGCATAAGGTAAAGGAGTAAAAAGAGCCTTACGTTCCCTTCCACAATCAATTCCCTTATATAACTAAAGCATTTCTAGACTCAACTTCGACCAGTTTGGATTGGTAATCCTACGGGCAGTCAGGCTCTGATACCAAAGCTGTCAGGACCCTGATTCTAAGTCACAACGATCTAGCCTGTAACACCTCATATCACTTTGCGGCCTCACGCACGGTATTCCCACAGGTGTCGCCTTACCATGGCCCGGGACCGTTTGCGCCTATTGGCTCACGTATATGATAGTGTCGCTAGCATCCATATGACAGAGAACCCAGGCCGACATGACTAGTCGTGAACCCAAAGTGGCACTAACTTACGGGGACAGGCATACATGAATCAACATCGAGCATGTCGGTCAGCAGCGTGCGAATCCGGGCAGTAGCACTGGGCTAACAGGACTCCGGGAACCCGGGCTGTAGCAGGCTAGGCAGGACTCCGGATTTCACCGCGTGACATTTCCCCAAAGGGACAGACAAAGGAACGAAGTGAATCACATGCTGGCCAGTCAAGTGTTCCGGAGCAGTAGTGCTGGGCTAGCAGGACTCCGATGAACCGGGCTGTAGCGGACTACTATGGCTCATGGAAGCACAAGACTACATTTCCCCATAAGAGAGGCTACCAAGGATAAACAACTAGGTTGTCGGATCCCACACATACCAAGCATTTCAATCATACACACAATATGCTCGATATGCGTAAATACAACATGGCATCACAACATAACTCTACGACTCAAGTATTTATTCATTAGGCTCCGAGGAGCCAAGTATTACAAACATGGGTCTCATGACCCAACATACAGAGCATACAAGCAACAAGCACATGCGGAAGCTTAACTTGTCTGAGTACAGACAACTACAAATGAAGAAGGCTGAGAAGCCTGACTATCTACAAGACCCTCCCAAGGGTACAAGATCGTAGCTGAGGAAACAAGCTAAACGTTGAAGTCCACGCGGAACTACTAGCGAGACTGACGTCTCTCTGCAAAACATAAAATAGGCAAACGTGAGTACAAATGTACCCAGGAAGACTTACATCAGAACTATCTACATATGCATCAGTATCAACAAAGGGGTGGTGGAGTTTGACTGCAGCAAGCCAGCTTTGACTCGGTGGCTATCCTGAACTATGACTGCAGGTAACTCTTTTGAGGTGGCGCACACGATTCCACATATTCACCATATCAATACACCACTATGGATCCGCTCCCGTCTCCCTACGAGAAGGCCATCCATAGCACTCACGCTTATCTTGCGAGTTTTTAGAGTATCCACTTTCACTTGTCCATGAACTGTACAGGCAACCCAGAAGTCCTTTTCCGCGGACACGGCTATTCGAATAGATGATGTTAACCCTACAGGGGTGTACTTCTTCACACACGCTCTCGCCACTTACCACCATGTACACGTCGTGTATCTCGGCAACCTTCAAGCGGAAGCGTGGCGAGGGAGTCGGCCACGACTTGACTAACCACACAAGTCTCTAGTCCAGGTTTATCGCCTATTCGGGTTCCATCCGCAAGGAGATCCGGCCGGGGTGTCGCTCACGGCCCCAAACGATGTGAGCAGGGTTCCCAAGCCCACCATCCGGGTGCCACTTGGTACACCGTGCCACTGTGCCTAGTCTGTCCCAAGCCCACCTGTACTGGGTGCCACTTGGTAGACTACTAACACTACCTACAAACACCAGAAACTAGTTGCAACTCCTGGACAGAGATTAGGTTGATTAATAAGTCGAGAGAGCTTGGAGCGCCCGGAGCCCAATCTGTGGTAGTAACTGTTCATGGATCACAAACACAAAACTCAGTTCCTGAGGGCGGCTGCAATGAGACAACCCACCATGTACTCCTACATGGCCTCTCACCTCTACCTTTACCAAATCGTGTTCACACACTTAGCTCTCGACAGTAGGACATGTTCACACACCTCTAATTCATCCCCGATGAATCAGACCTGACACAACTCTAAGCAATAGCAGGCATGACAAACAAGCATGAATGAGTAGGCACATCAGGGCTCAAACAACTCCTACTCATGCTAGTGGGTTTCATCTATTTACTGTGGCAATGACAGGTCATGCAGAGGAAAGGGGTTCAACTACCGCAACATGTAACAGTTGAAACGTTGTTGTCGTAATGCAGTAAAAGAGAGCAGGAGCGAGAGAGTGGGATTGTATCGGAATGAACAAGGGGGTTTTGCTTGCCTGACACTTCTAAAGATAGTATAGCTCTTCATCGGTGTCATCGATCTCATCGTCGGAACCACGTCTACTGAGAGGGGACAATTACCGGCAAACAAGGAAGAACAAAATCAATGCAATGCACAATATGATGCATGATCATGACATGGCAAAATGAATGTGTTTTGGCTAATGCAGATTTGAACAGGGTGGTTTGAGTTCATTTGAATCAAAGATTCAAATGCAAACTCAAAATATGAACTCATATAAGTGCATTATCTTGTTTCATCTAAACAGCAAGGTTAGGTTGCTCTAACATGCATGAAAGCAGTACAGATGGATAGACTGGATTATCAGGTTTTTCATATATAAATCTTTTCATTCTGAGCTATAGACTATTTTCTATGATTTTTAGAAGTTTATAGGATTTTCTGGAATTTCCTGAATAAGAATAAATCCAGAAAATGATTTATAGCGTCAGCATTACGTCACAGTGACGTCAGCAAGTCAACTGGGCGGTCAGTGTCACATGGGCTAATCCTATTTTAGTTAAACCTACACTAGGAAATTAGCAGGGGCTGGCCCCACATGTCAATGACCCAGGGGAGGTCAAACCCCTGGTCAACAGGCCTAACACGCCGGCGGTTAGCCGCCGGCGAGGTCAGCGGCGCTCTTGTGCCTCGGGTTTCCTCTACGGGGCACCGTTCGAGGTGCCGTTGGGCTCTACGGGTAGCTGGTGCAACGGCGCGTCCGTTGGTGGCCGTGGTTGGGCCTGGGGTGGCCGGATTCAACGGCGGCGAGCTTGGTTGCGGCCGTCGGAGTTCGGGCGTGGGTGCGGGCAGCGTTGCGGTGTGCGATAAAGCGAGCTGAGGCGCTAGCGGTGGCCTACGTGATGCGGTGAGTGGGTTGGACGCGCCGGGCAGACCATTTGGTCGCCGAAGCGTCATCGGCGGCAAGCGCAAGCGATGGCACGTTCGGTCACAGGCGGGACGCGGCTACAGCGTGCAAACAGGTCGGAGGAAAGGGGGGGTTCGGTTTGGGAGCTCACGGCGGTTGCAGCGGTGGCCTCGTCGAGCTCGGGGAGGGGCTGGTGATGACGGGAGGTCACCGGCGATCTCGGCGACCGAGAGGTTGAAGACGACGCAGTGACGATGGAGCAGGGCTTCCGGCGAGCCGTGAGTCGGCGGAGGGGACGTGGGCAGTGTTGCGGTTCTTCCGGACGCGTCAGCGAGGCGAGTGGTGGACGGTGGCCGTGGTGACAGCGAGCGGCGGCGACGAGCGCGCTCGGCTGTGCTGCGGGGAGAGGAACAAAGGAGGGGTGAGAGAGCAGCGAGTGAGGGGGAGGGGAGAGAGGTCTCAGGGCGTCTCCGTGGGGCGAGGGGGGAAGGGAGAGCTCGCCAGCGCGAAGCAGGAGGTGGCGCACGGGCGCGCGTGCGCTGTCTCCCTCCTCTGCCTACTGGCAGAGGTAGGTGATGACTGGCACGGGCTAGGTGGGCCGGCCCAGTCAGGTAGGTGGTCCGGGTAAGCTTCCTCTCTCTCTCTCTTTTCTAAAACTTCCTGTTTTCTATTTTCTGCAATTGTTTTGGCTTTATTAAAAATACCTAAACACTTTCAAAAATCACCAAACTGCTCATGTCCACTGTATAGGATATAACCAACATGGAACATTTCAGTTTAGGATTATTTGGACATTTAAAATATTTTACAGCATTTAAATGCCCAAATGCAAATAGAGTATGATTTAGTTCAGTGACCCTATGATGTCCTAGAAATATGTGCACCATTTTTGTCAGAGGTTTAAGACCAAGGCAAAGATGATGAATATTTTAGAAGGGCATTTCAGGTTCATTGAAAATGATTTTATTTGGACCCTAGTTGAATTTCATTTACTGCTAGGGTTTATCAGCCCCCATTTCAAAGTTTCATAAAATTTAGACATGATGCATGGAGGCTAATGCAAAGGCAGGCAAGGCCTGAACTGGGGCTGTGACAAAAATAACAAGGCATTGATAAAGGCCGAGAAATTAAAGGGGCTCCTCGGATACCCGACGCGTAAATTCTTCGGATTTACTTCGGTGATCCTCAAGATCGAAGATGAGAAGATTTGTTGAACCAGTTTTCAAGACCGACGCCCGAAGATGAAGAACAATTCGGAAGAATCGAGGAGCGTCCCCAACTTGAAGACCGGTTCGGGGGGCTACTGACGGTGTCCTGGACTAGGGGGTACTCACCACGTCGTCTCCCGACTAGCTGGATCAGGCCGAGAACCCCCATGGCGGTTCACTCATGGGCCACTTCGGGCAGCCCATGCCGCATACAAGGGAGATCCCACAAGACTTGGCGCCCAAGACGAGGACTCTCCTAAACCCTAGGCCTCTGGTGTGTTATATAGACCGAGGCCAGGCTAGTCAATAGATAATCTAATATTCATTAGAACAATCTCGTGGTAGATGCATGCACTCTGTAATATCCCCCAATATGAATACAATCAAAAGCAGGACGTAGGATATTATCTCTTCGAGAGAGCCCGAACCTGGGTAAAATCCTGTGTCCGTGCTACCATCGCTCCAAGACGCCAAGCTTAGGACCCCTACTACGAGATACGCTGGATATAGAACCGACAATGACCTCTAGTTCAACGGCTACTGCGACGGCCGGGGCGAGCAGGCCTGTGCGCCCACCAGCTCAAGTCTTGTCCGAGCTCTTGGATGCTCTGGAAACTCTATTAGCTACCATTGGTATGTGTCGGTGCTATACAAACAGTTTTTAACCCCTTTCCGCGACGGCATTTGGAACCGTCGCCAAGTGAGTGTGGGCGATAGGGGGGTCCTTCCCACACGACCCAGAAATGGTCGGGGATAGTCCCTCCTGGGACACCAAATGAGCTCGTGTGCGAACAGGCGAGGCATCAAAACCCAATCATTTCCGTAGGTATGTACATCCCACACGGTGAATCCCAGAAAAACATTTCCGTAGGTATGTATATCACACACGGTCAATCCAAGGAATACGTTTCCGTTCTTATGTACATCCCATACAGTCAATCCAGGGAAAACGTTTCCGTTTGTATGTACATCCCACACAGTTTTATGTATACGCTCGTGTGTGAAAGGTGTAACTATCACACACGCTCTGCCTTGGTTAACTGTTTGCTTTTATGAACTACATCACACACGATTTGATGTAGAAAACCGTGTGGCATTGGGCTATACATCACAAGCGCTTTTACTGCCAGAACCGTTTGCAAAGTTCCATGACTGTCTGTTCTCTTTTTGCATCGCACATACTGTTTTCTTTCTAACCATGTGCACATTATTTTATTAGCTCCTGTACATTTTTATTTTTGCGTGTAATTTATTATTCAAATTGGAAATTTTGAAATATGAAATTTGTAATTCAAATTCTCAGCACAATGGTTCAACAACAAATCCATAAATAAATTTGCCAGTATAATATGTTCAGTAATTACAGGATTAGGCAGCAATTAACTATGATGAACCAAAATATTTAAAGGCGGTAAAGGTGAAGAGACAAGTGTAAATCATTTTTACTGCCGACGGCATTGAAGAAGCGGAATGCCCATAATGTGCCTTCCTGCATGCCATAGACGCGAACCACTTTTGTCCAACCCCTTGTGACGATCGCCCGCCCATCCTTCACTGCCTTCTGTAAGACTTCTAGAGCATTATCATGGTAGCATGAATTATATAATTTAACCTTAGTTGCCTCCACTCCGGTCATGTAGTTTGCAAGGTAATCATCAGTAAATAGCTTCGGAAACCACTGAAAAGAGAAAAATATCAGATACTGAGGTCTAATAGAGTAACTTGTTATGGGCAGGGGAAAAGGCAACACATTACTTACCATCCTAAAGTTCACTGTTGTCTTGGACAAAGTGTAAATAAAGAGCTTAATTCCAATCACCCGTTTCTTTCGCCTAACAATCTTTCTTAGTTTCCTCCCTTGACACTTGTTCATGAATATCTCATTGCCCCATATGCAAAAGGGATCGAAGCGTGGATCAATACCGCTCATATATGTACCTACAAGCAACCAGTAAATGTTAGAAGCTAAACTGAGATTGCACAAATGATGTAAAATACAACTACCTATGTTCCTAAGTACAAGTATTTTTTTTTGAGATTTCAATATGAACTACATACAGACGCATATATAATTATAGATAGAGTTTAGATTAGAATCTAGATTCACTCATTTTGCTCCTTATGTAGTATATACTGGAATCTCTAAAAAATACTTATATTTAGGAATAGATGGTGTACAAGACATGGGATGCAGCTAACCTCGATGGCAAACAACAACATCGCCCATTGTAGCCCTGTGTAAGTAATGGAAAGCCAATGTTAACTACAACAGGGTCAACATCCACCAAAAATAGCAAATGGTAATAAAACGGCAGCATCTGTAGTGATATCCTCATTGCGAAAGAGTAACACGGTAGCAAAGGGACGGATTAAAAAATGGATACAACAGTTAATTGCAACAGGCTTAACAACATCCTAATTCATGTTTTGTAAGTTTGTAGCCATTGAAATTGAACTATTTAAAAATGGATACAACTGTTAATTGCTACAGGCTTAATGGCCATTGAAACCGGTACTGATAAAAATGCAATTGGCAGAGTTAAACATCACAGGGGAGGTGTTGCCAGAGCAGATAATGGCCCAGTTGTCTATATAAAGGTAGGGGAAATAGCTAAAATGTGTTAGGCATGTTTACCACAACATGTTTAATACATCGACCATACAAAACATAGCCATTAATTGCAACTGGTATTGGTAAGATTGAACTGGTGAGTATATACTTGGTAAGTCCTGAGAGGTGTGGTTGCTGGGGCACTTCATCTTGGCCAGAGCCTGCCCAAAGTCAGCGGCGGCGGAGGCGAGTTGTTCCTCCAGGTCGAAGAGTGGATCAGTGCCACTGACATGTGTACCTATAGGCAACCAGTAAATGGTAGAAGTTGAACTGCAATTGCACAAATGATGTGAAATACTGTAAGACATGGGATGCAGCTAACCTCAATAGCAAACAACAGCATCGGCTGTTATGACCCTGCGTAAGTACATGGACAGGCATGTTAAGTACAACAGGGTTAGCATCCACCAAAAATAGCAAATGGGCAGCATCTCTAGTATATCTTTACTGCGGAGAGTAGCATGGTAGCAAATGGACAGATTAAAAAATGGATACAACTATTAATTGCAACAGGCTTAACAACATCCTAAGTCATGTTTTGTAAGTTTGTAGCCATTGAAATACAACTTTTTAAAAATGGATTCAACTGTTAATTGCAACAGGCTTAATAGACATTCAAATCGGTACTGATAAAAATGCTATTGGCATAGTTAAACATCACAAGGCAGGTGCTGCCAGAGCAGAGAATGGCCCAGATGTCTATAAAAAGGTAGGGGAAGTAGAAAAAACGTGTTAGGCATGTTTACTAGAACATGCTTAATACATCGACCGTACATAACATAGCCATTAATTGCAACTGGTATTGGTAAGATTGAACTGGTGAGTACATACTTGGTAAGTCCTGAGAGGTAGTTGTTGGGGCACTTCATCTTGGCCAGAGCCCGCCCAAAGTCAGGACGGCGGAGGCGAGCTGTTCCTCCGGGTCAAAGCGTGGATCAGTGGCACTGACATGTGTACCTACAGGCAACCAGTAAATGGTAGAAGTTAAACTGCAATTGCACAAATGATGTGAAATACTGTAAGATATGGGATGCAGCTAACCTCGACGGCAAACAACACCATCAGCCGTTATGACCCTGCGTAAGTACATGGACACGCATGTTAAGTACAACAGGGTAGCATCCACTAAAAATAGCAAATGGGCAGCATCTCTGGTGATATCCTGAGTCATGTATTGTAAGTTTGTTGCCGGTATTGGTAAAATTGAGCTGCACACGGTAATATTTGAACATCACACAATGTGCAGTACTGAAATAAATAAGGCACGAACATGCTTAATACATCAACCGTACAAATCATAGCCGTTGCAAGTGGTATTGGTAAGATTTAGTTGGTCAGATCTTACCTGTTAAGTCCTAGGGGTTAGTCACTGGGGCACTTCATCTGGGCCAGAGCCTGCACCATGTCGTCGGCGGCGGCGGAGGCGAGGTGTTCCTTCAGGTCAACATGCACACCGGCCATCGCGCCATGGACCGCCATCAGCTCCTGGCGGTGGGGATTTGGAGACATGAGGATGTTTCGCAGGCGCCATTTAAGCAATCAGGTCGGGGCCATGATACGTCTCCAGCGTATCTATAATTTTTGCTTGTTCCATGCTGTTATATTATCAATCTTGGATGTTTGCATAATCATTTTATATCATTTTTTGGTACTAACCTATTGACATAGTGCCAAGTACCAGTTGTTGTTTTCTGCATGTTTTTTACATCACAGGAAATCAATATCAGACGGAGTCCAAATGCCACAAAACTTTACGGAGAATTTTTATGGGCTAGAAGGAACACAATGGGCCCTGGCGGCGCCTGGGGGTGCCCCGAGGGAGGCACAACCCACCAGGGCGCGCCAGGAGGCCCAGGCGCGCCCTGGTCGGTTGTGCCCACCTCGGGTGCCCCCCGGACTGCCTCTTTGATTTGGAAGAAATTAATAAGCAGATTAAGGAGTTACTGGATATAGGTTATATTCGCCCAAGTTCGTCACTTTGGGAATCACTAGTACTTCTAGTGGAGAAGAAGGATGGATCGTTAAGGATGGTTGTTGATTATCGAGGACTAAATGAGGTAACGATCAAGAATAAGTACCCACTGCCGATGATCAATGATTTGTTTGACCAGCTGCAAGGAGCTAAAGTGTTTTCCAAGATCGATTTGCGATCAGGGTATCACCAGCTGAAGATTCGAGAGCAGGATATACCTAAGACACCTTTTACCACGAGATATGGGCTGTATGAGTATACCGTTATGTCATTTGGTCTGACTAACGCACCTGCCTATTTTATGAATATGATGAACAAAGTGTTTATGGAGTTTTTGGATAAGTTCGTTGTGGTGTTCATTGATGATATACTGGTCTACTCAAAGAATGAAGAAGAACATAAGGAGCATTTGCGATTGGTACTTGGGAAGCTCAGAGAACATCAGCTATACGCCAAGTTCAGCAAATGTGAATTTTGGCTGAAGGAAGTTGGATTTCTTGGACATGTTATATCCAGAGAAGGAATAGCAGTAGACCCCACCAAGGTTGTCACTGTGACAAACTAGGAGTCACCCACGTCAATTGGAGAGATCCGGAGTTTTCTTGGAGTCGCAGGATACTACCGGAGGTTCATTGAGAATTTCTCAAAGATTGCAAACCCGATGAAGGAGTTGTTGAAGAAGGACACCAAATTCAAGTGGACTGAGGAATGTGAGGCCAGTTTTCAGGAGTTGAAGAGACACTTGGTTACATCACCAGTGTTGATTCTGCCAGATCAACGCAAAGATTATGAAGTATATTGCGATGCTTCACATCGAGGACTTGGAGCCGTACTTATGCAGGAGGGAAGAGTTGTTTCATATGCCTCACGACAGCTTAAACCCCATGAGTTAAACTATGCTACGCATGATTTGGAGTTAGCAGCCGTAGTGCATGCGTTGAAGACATGGAGACATTTTCTCATCGGAAACCATTGTGAGGTATACACGGATCACAAGAGTTTGAAGTATATCTTCACGCAGAAGGAGTTGAATCTCAGGCAGAGGAGATGGTTGGAGCTCATTAAGGATTATGATATGAGATTACATTATCATCCTGGAAAGGCTAACATAGTAGCCGATGCGTTGAGCCGCAAAAGTCATGTCAATACACTCATGACCGGAGAGTTACCCAAGGAGTTAGCAGAGGATCTTCGCGAGCTATGTTTGGAAATAGTTCCAAGAGGTTATGTAGCAGCATTGGAAATTCAGTCTACTTTGATGGATAAGGCCAGAGAAGCTCAGAAGACAGACAAGGAGATTTCCAAGATAAAGGAAAGAATGAGCAAAGGAAAGACTAAAGGATTTCGTGAGGATGAGCACGATACCTTATGGTTTGAGGACCGCCTATATGTGCCCAATGATCAGGAGATTAGGAAGTTGATTCTGCAAGAGGCCCATGATTCGCCATATTCGATTCACCCAGGAAATACCAAGATGTATCCTGATTTGAAGGACAGTTTTTGGTGGACCGGAATGAAGAAGGATATTGCGGTGTATGTAGCAGTTTGTGATGTATGTTAGAGAGTAAAGGCAGAACATCAGAAGCCAACCAGATTGCTACAACCATTGCCGATACCTGAATGGAGGTGGGATAAGCTAGGCATGGATTTTATCACGGGATTACCCAGGACTCGTTCAGGCTATGACTCGATATGGGTTGTAGTCGATCGTTTGACAAAAGTAGCCCATTTCATCCCAGTAAAGACCACTTACACCAGTGCTAAGTTGGCGAAGATATACATGACCAGGATCGTATGTCTGCATGGAGTTCCGAGGACCATTGTATCAGATAGAGGAACCCAGTTTACTTCAAAGTTTTGGAATCAGTTGGATGAAACTTTGGGAACCAAGCTAGAGTTCAGTACAACTTTTCACCCGCAGACCGATGGACAGACTGAGAGAGTAAATCAGATTCTGGAGGACATGTTGAGAGCTTGTGCGCTAGACTATGGATCTAGTTGGGACGATAATTTGCCTTATGCAGAGTTCTCTTATAACAACAGTTATCAAGCCAGTTTGAAGATGGCCCCTTTCGAAGCGTTGTACGGAAGGAGGTGCAGAACACCGTTGTTGTGGGACGAAGTTGGAGACCGATAGTTGTTTGGACCAGATTTGATTAAAGAGTCTGAAGAGATGGTTAAGCTGATTCGTGATAGACTCAAGGTAGCCCAGTCCAGGCAGAAGAGTTATGCGGATTCTAAACGCAAGGAGACAGTTTACAAAGTCGGAGACAAAGTGTATCTTCGGGTATCCCCACTTCGAGGAGTGAAGCGCTTTGGAGTTAAGGGAAAGATAGCGCCACGATTTGTGGGACCATATAGAGTTTTGGAACGTATGGGAGAAGTTGCTTACAAGTTGGAATTGCCTGGGGATTGTCAGGAGTTCACGATGTGTTCCACGTTTCTCAGTTAAAGAAGTGCCAGGCAGAAATGGCGGATATTCCTCTGAGAGATACAGTACAGCTGGAAGCAATACAATTGGATAGTGATTTGACCTACGAGGAGAAGCCAGTTAAGATTCTTGATTTTGCCAGCCGTGTCACACGTAACAAAGTAATCAAGTTCTGCAAGGTTCAGTGGAGTCACCATACTGAAGATGTAGCCACCTGGGAACGAGAAGAAGACCTGTGGAAGGATCACTCTCACCTATTTTCTACCTAACCCGAATCTCGAGGGCGAGATTCATCTTAAGGGGGGTAGGTTTGTAACATCCCAAATTTTCAATTTGGAATGTTATACATAGATCATTCATGCATATCATATTTTAATGCATTTTTGTTTCGCAATCCTCAAAATTCTAAGAAACTCAAGGACCCTCGGAGAGAGTTGGGGATTTCACTGTTTTCATATTTGAATTTTATCAAATATTGAAACGAGGATTATTTGTTTTAATTATTTTTCTCTCCAAAAATATTTCATATTAAAATATATGAGAGGAGATAAAATGACTTCTCCAAAATAGATGAAATATTAGAGGAAAAATATTAAAAGCAAGTATTTGATTTTATTTGGATTTTATTGCTATTTTATTTGAATTGGAAAAATTGCACGTTTTAATTGCATTTTAGGGCCAAGAAAATGTTCATCTTGTTCTAAATATTTTATTTAGACGGTGAAATTTTGTTTTGGCACTTTTAGATTTTTATTTATTTTTCTAGGATTTATTATCGGCGGAACATTATTTTTTTTTTTAAAAAGTCAGCGCCCGACTGGGCCGAAGCCCAGCCGAGTCGGCCGGCCCAAACCCCGTGCCGCGCTGACATCGCCGGGCGAGTCCGAGCCGGACATGCCTCGCCGCGCCATGCCCCTCGCCCAAGCCGCCTCCGCCCCCCCCCCTTATAAAGCCGAGCTCGGGGCCCCTAGGGACCCCAAGTCGCCGCAGCACCTCGCCGTCTCGCCGCGCCCCGAGCCCCGCCACCGCAGCCGAACCCCGCCGGAGCCGCCCCACTCACCGGAGCTCGCCGGAGGTAATAACGCCGCCGTCGCCGTCGTTCGGTGTTATTTAAAACCGATTCGTTTTTTTAGAAACCCTAGTTTTCGTTTTTTTAGAATAGATCGGTTTTTTTTTCTTTCACGGTTTATTTATTTAGCGGACGTTCGTCCGTACGTTCGTTTTAACGAACGGTGTTCACTCGTTAGCCCAGACAGCGAACGTTCGTTCGTTAGCCTGTTCGTCAGTTTTTCTTTTTCTCGGATTTTCCGCGATTATTTTCGATCGCGATTTCTGATCCGATTTTCGTTTTAGTATAACTTTTCGCTCGTTTATCGGAATCAGGCGATTCAAGCGCCTAGAGTTTCGTCTCGAAACCCTCTTTCTGTTTAACCAACTTAAACAAGATTTTGCTACTGTAAAATTTGACTTTAGTCCAGATTAGTAAACGAAGCTTGTTTCTTTCGCCGTTTGAGTTTTGTTGCTTCGTTTGATTTGATTCTTTTTGCAAACCGGAGTTCCTAAGTTGAACTTTCTGGTTAGATCTCTTATTTGAGTTTTACCCGTGCCCTTGCTTGATTGCTTATTGTATGCTTGTTTGTTTGCGATAGAGTACCCGGAGTGCGAAACGTGCTACTACGAGTCTCTAGGTTTCGCGGATCATCAGCAAGGCAAGTAACACTTTGATCATACCTCTTTACTACCCAGTTTTATTGCATTAGATCAACCCTCAAACAATTGCATGGTTAGGATCTGAATTAAATTGTGGGTTTGGGAAGTAGATGAGGTAGTACCTATTCACCTGTTTATTATCAAACCTTGGGAGTTACTTCTACGTTGCTTATATTGCTATGCTATGGTCGTAGACGTGGATTGGGTTTGAGAGTTTTCATGACAGATGTGAGCATTGTTAAATAATGGTTAACTTAAGGTGGCAACTTTAATACACATCTGGGTGGATTGAGGCACCTGGGGAATTCCAGTGATTGCCTGTATTTTTTGGAAATCCCGGGGTACCGTGTGATTCTCCTATGGACTGCCACCCAGGCTCAAAGGGATCATAAGATTTTCATGCTAGAAACTTCCGTGTGCAGCCACATGCCATTATGGGCTCTGGCATAGTTGAGTAAGTTGTGGGAAACCTTTCCATGATGGGCTAGCAGATGTAGGGGATTGTAGGTGTACCGGCCTATCTATCGGTTAAGGGGACCTCTTCGGAAAGACTGTGTCTCGGTCATCCGTTTCTCAAACATTTGTAGTGCGAGAAATCCAACGGAGGAGATCGAGTCTTGTGGGGAAAAGTGCACAAACCTCTGCAGAGTGTACAATCTAATCATGGTTAGCCGTGTCCCCGGTTATGGACATCTTGAGTATCTGGTTCTTGGATTATCATGTGGATCTCATCACTCTTAATTATAAAACTTGATTGGGTTATTAATTACTTTTAATTGGGATTGAGATGGGGTTTACCATTCTCAATGTTTAACAACCACCATGATAGTTAAATAAAATATATTCCTTTGCAGTAGGGAAAAATTGGCTTTTCGCAAAACATATTAACCATACAGCCTCCACCAGCCATATATGCATGTAGTGATAGCATTATTCTGTTCATTACTCTTTTGTGTTACCTTGCCAGCATATTCCATGTGCTGACCCGTTTTCGGGCTGCAACGTATCATGTTGCAGACTTTTCAGACGACGAGTAAGGAGCCTTAGGTCGTGATCTTTCACTCAGTGATGCCGTTGGAGTTGATGGACTCACTTTATCTTCCAAGCCTTCCGCTGTTATCGTATTAGATGGCCTTAAGCCATATTTATTGTAATAAGTTCTCTTTTGAGACATTCGATGTAATAAGTGTGTGATTGCTACTCTGTTATAAATCCTTCAAGTACTGTGTGTGTCAGCATTACCGATCCAGGGATGACACTTATGCACAGAGATCAGACTGTTTGAGGTCTGGTCGCTACAAAGATGGTATCAGAGCACACGCTGACTGTAGGACACGACCACTAAGCTAAAGCCCTAGATCACTACTCTCTTCTCATTTCTGACTCCTCTCCATTTTCTACTCTTTAGGATGGCGGATGCAAGGATCAAGTTCACGCAACCGGATGAAGACACCCCTTTTGGACGCCACTTGAAGGAAGTTACTAGGTACCTGAACATTGGAATACCAAGCTTCACCGGGACCTACAATGCCACTTTACCAGAAGAGGAGCGCTGGACAATTCAAGTTCAAGTTCCAGGAAGGACGTTCGCGCCAGTCACTGAGCCCATAGAGTTTTCCTTTGATGCACCAACCTGGAGTCTAGGAAAGAGTATGGCAGCTCACATTACCATGGGACGCATTGGAGAAGTTTACCACAATGATCTCAAGGACACTATCTACCAGATTTGTGGGCGCCGAGATGAGCAATGGGAGATGATCAGCACCTGGAAGGATAGATCGATTGCCTCTTTCATCCAGGAGTTAAACCAGCACATTCGACGCCAGGAGAACCAGATGTGCGCAGGCATGACAGATTTGAAGAAGGCGATGACAAGGATCACGGAGCTGGAGGAGGAACTCAAGGCCACACGCGAAGACTATGAGGAGGAAATCGTCGTACTAGTGGAGAAGAATGACGACCTGACAAGGAAGCTAGGAGTTTTCATGGGAGATCCCGCGCCAGGAGGAGAAGATGACGATTCCACTTGCCCGGAGAACTACATCATCATCGACGACACTGACTCGGACCCCGACGATAGCGATGATGACTATGTTGATGAAGCTGGAGCAGATATCATGGAGTCTTCGACCGAGCAATTTTTCTAGTAGACCACCAAATCAGTAGTAGTATTCCACCATGTATATAGTATAGTCCAAGCACTTTTGTAATGATAGTTCTAGACCGATTGTATGCCCTTGATTGATTGATTGAGTGATATGTTTGTGTTTTGTCTCATGTGCATATGGGTAGTGTTTTTCCCCTAGACCTCATTCTATTCTATTTTCTCATCTTTTCTAATCCCAGCAGATGCCTCCGAGACGCGACAATGGATTTGCTTTCCCACCGGAGCTCACTCAGTTGATCCAGCAGCAGAATGCCTTGATGCAGATACTAGTCCAGAATCAGAACCAGGGGAACAACAACAACAACAACCACCACCACCACCACCAGTTGATCACTTAGCCCGTTTTCTTAGGCTGAATCCGCCGGTGTTCTCCAGTAGCACCGAGCCGATTGTTGCAGATGATTGGCTCCGCAAGATTGAAAGGGAGTTGACTACTGCAGGATGCACAGATGCGGAGAGAGTGCGTTTTGCCGCACACCAGCTTGATGGACCCGCAGCATCATGGTGGGAGAATTTCATAGTCACTTACCCCATTGACACTGTGACATGGGACCAGTTCCAGCAGGCTTTCCGTACTGCCCATGTATCAGCAGGAGCTATGGCCATGAAGAAGCGTGAGTTTCGCAACTTACGCCAAGGAGGACGCACTGTTGGCCAGTATGTGGATGAATTTAGTAAGCTAGCACGTTATGCCCCAGATGACGTCGCTACAGATGCAGCTAAGAAGGAGAAGTTTCTGGAAGGACTGAATGATGAGCTGAGCATGCAGTTGATGGTGGCAAATTTCAATAACTACCAGGAGTTGGTGGATAGAGCTCTCATGCTTGAAGGGAAGCAGCAGCAGATTGACAGCCGCAAGAGGAAGTATGGACAAGGGAAGTATAATTCTGGAGCCCAGCAGAGACCCCGTTTCACCCCGAACTCGGGAGGACTTGTTCATAACCATGGAGGCCACACTCATAATGGAGGAAGTTCGCACAATCATAGTGGCCCCAAGAATGGTAATGGTAATGGAGGAAGTAGCGGACAGAACCGTTCGAACCCGGCAACACCCGCCAAGAAGGATCTAAGCCACGTGACTTGCTACAAATGCCAGAAGACCGGACATTACGCCAATGAATGTCCTGAAGCCAAGAATGGAAATGGCAATGGAAGCTCTGGGAAGAAGCCCAACCCTTTCAACAGGGGACAAGTGAACCACGTTAACGTGGAGGAGGTTGAAGCTCAGCCAGATGCAGTAATAGGTAAGTTTTTGGTTAAGTCATTTACTGCAGTCGTTCTTTTTGATACTGGTGCATCGCATTCATACATATCAAGGGGATTTGTGGATAAGTATAAGTTGCCCACTAGAGTTCTTAAGACACCCATGCTAGTAACCTCACCCGGAGCAGAGTATATGGCAAGCCATGGATGTTTTCAGATGCCATTGACAATAGGTAGGCATGTTTTCCCCTCAGACCTGATAATATTGGAGTCGCAAGGTTTGGATGTGATACTGGGTATGGATTGGATATCGATGTATGGAGGGAACATTGATTGCGCCAGTAAGATGAGTTGCTCACCACCCCAGAAGGAAGAAGGATCAAGTATGTATCCCGGCATGTTTCGAATAGGACGCAAGTAAATTCCTTATCTGGAGTTGTACAGGAGGAAGTACCAGTGGTGAAGGACTTTCCGGATGTATTTCCAGAAGAGTTGCCAGGCATGCCACCGGATAGAGACATTGAGTTTTTGATTGAACTTTTGCCAGGCACAGGGCCCATATCTAAGAGACAGTACAGAATGCCCGCAAAGGATTTGGAAGAAATTAAGAAGTAGATTAAGGAGTTACTGGATAAAGGTTATGTTCGCCCGAGTTCGTCACCTTGGGGATCACCAGTACTTCTAGTGGAGAAGAAGGATGGATCGTTAAGGATGGTTGTTGATTATCGAGGACTGAATGAGGTGACGATCAAGAATAAGTACCCACTGCCGATGATCAATGATTTGTTTGACCAGCTGCAAGGAGCTAAAGTGTTTTCCAAGATCGATTTGCGATCAGGGTATCACCAGTTGAAGATTCGAGAGCAGGATATACCTAAGACAGCATTTACCACGAGATATGGGCTGTATGAGTATACCGTTATGTCATTTGGTCTGACTAACGCACCTGCCTATTTTATGAATATGATGAACAAAGTGTTTATGGAGTTTTTGGATAAGTTCGTTGTGGTGTTCATTGATGATATACTGGTCTACTCAAAGAATGAAGAAGAACATAAGGAGCATTTGCGATTGGTACTTGGGAAGCTCAGAGAACATCAGCTATACGCCAAGTTCAGCAAATGTGAATTTTGGCTGAAGGAAGTTGGATTTCTTGGACATGTTATATCCGGAGAAGGAATAGCAGTAGACCCCACCAAGGTTGTCACTGTGACAAACTGGGAGTCACCCACGTCAGTTGGAGAGATCCGGAGTTTTCTTGGACTCGCAGGATACTACCGGAGGTTCATTGAGAATTTCTCAAAGATTGCAAAGCCGATGACGGAGTTGTTGAAGAAGGACACCAAATTCAAATGGACTGAGGAATGTGAGGCCAGTTTTCAGGAGTTGAAGAGACGCTTGGTTACATCACCAGTGTTGATTCTGCCAGATCAACGCAAAGATTATGAAGTATATTGCGATGCTTCACGTCGAGGACTTGGAGCCGTACTTATGCAGGAGGGAAGAGTTGTTTCATATGCCTCACGACAGCTTAAACCCCATGAGTTAAACTATGCTACGCATGATTTGGAGTTAGCAGCCGTAGTGCATGCGTTGAAGACATGGAGACATTTTCTCATCGGAAACCATTGTGAGGTATACACGGATCACAAGAGTTTGAAGTATATCTTCACGCAGAAGGAGTTGAATCTCAGGCAGAGGAGATGGTTGGAGCTCATTAAGGATTATGATATGAGATTACATTATCATCCCGGAAAGGCTAACGTAGTAGCCGATGCGTTGAGCCGCAAAAGTCATGTCAATGCACTCATGACCGGAGAGTTACCCAAGGAGTTAGCAGAGGATCTTCGCGAGCTATGTTTGGAAATAGTTCCAAGAGGTTATGTAGCAGCATTGGAAATTCAGTCTACTTTGATGGATAAGATCAGAGAAGCTCAGAAGACGGACAAGGAGATTGCCGAGATAAAGGAAAGAATGAGCAAAGGAAAGGCTAAAGGATTTCGTGAGGATGAGCACGATACCTTATGGTTTGAGGACCGCGTATATGTGCCCAATGATCAGGAGATCAGGAAGTTGATTCTGCAAGAGGCCCATGATTCGCCATATTCGATTCACCCAGGAAATACCAAGATGTATCTGGATTTGAAGGACAGTTTCTGGTGGACCGGAATGAAGAAGGATATTGCGGAGTATGTAGCAGTTTGTGATGTATGTCAGAGAGTGAAGGCAGAACATCAGAAGCCAGCCGGATTGCTACAACCATTGCCGATACCCGAATGGAAGTGGGATAAGCTAGGCATGGATTTTATCACGGGATTACCCAGGACTCGTTCAGGCTATGACTCGATATGGGTTGTAGTCGATCGTTTGACGAAAGTAGCTCATTTCATCCCAGTAAAGACCACTTACACCAGTGCTAAGTTGGCAAAGATATACATGACCAGGATCGTATGTCTGCATGGAGTTCCGAGGACCATTGTATCAGATAGAGGAACCCAGTTTACTTCAAAGTTTTGGAATCAGTTGCATGAAACTTTGGGAACCAGGCTAGAGTTCAGTACAGCTTTTCACCCGCAGACAGATGGACAGACTGAGAGAGTAAATCAGATTCTGGAGGACATGTTGAGAGCTTGTGCGCTAGACTATGGATCTAGTTGGGACGATAATTTGCCTTATGCAGAGTTCTCTTATAACAACAGTTATCAAGCCAGTTTGAAGATGGCCCCTTTCGAAGCCTTGTACGGAAGGAGGTGCAGAACACCGTTGTTGTGGGACGAAGTTGGAGACCGACAGTTGTTTGGACCAGATTTGATTAAAGAGTCTGAAGAGAAGGTTAAGCTGATTCGCGATAGACTCAAGGTAGCCCAGTCCAGGCAGAAGAGTTATGCGGATTCTAAACGCAAGGAGACAGTTTACGAAGTCGGAGACAGAGTGTATCTTCGGGTATCCCCACTTCGAGGAGTGAAGCGCTTTGGAGTTAAGGGAAAGTTAGCGCCACGATTTGTGGGACCATACAGAGTTTTGGAACGTATGGGAGAAGTTGCTTACAAGTTGGAATTGCCCGAGGGATTGTCAGGAGTTCACGATGTGTTCCACGTTTCTCAGTTGAAGAAGTGCCACGCAGAGATGGCTGATATTCCTCTGAGAGATACAGTACCGCTGGAAGCGATACAATTGGATAGTGATTTGACCTACGAGGAGAAGCCAGTTAAGATTCTTGATTTTGCCAGCCGTGTCACACGTAACAAAGTAATCAAGTTCTGCAAGGTTCAGTGGAGTCACCATACCGAAGATGAAGCCACCTGGGAGCGAGAAGAAGACCTACGGAAGGATCACTCTCACCTATTTTCTAGCCAACCCGAATCTCGAGGGCGAGATTCATCTTAAGGGGGGTTAGGTTTGTAACATCCCAAATTTTCAATTTGGAATGTTATACATTAGATCATCATTGCATATCATATTTTATTGCATTTTGGCTTGATCCTAGAAATTCTACGCAACTCAAGGACCCACGGAGAGAGTTGGGGATTTCGTTATTTCATATTTGAGTTTTCTCAAATTTTGAAAGGAGGATCATTTGGTTTTGATTATTTTCCCTTCCTAAATATTTCAAAATAAAAATATATGAGAGGAGATAAAATGACTTCTCCAAAATAGATGAAATATTAGAGGAAAAATATTAAAATCAAGTATTTGATTTTATTTGGATTTTATTGCTATTTTATTTGAATTAGAAAAATTGCACGTTTTCAAAATTGCATTTTAGGGCCAAGAAAATGTTCATCTTGTTCTAAATATTTTATTTAGACGGTGAAAATTATTTTTGGAATTTTTAGATTTTTATTTATTTTTCTAGGATTTATTTTTGGCGGAACGTTATTTAAAAAAAAAGTCAGCGCCCGACTGGGCCGAAGCCCAGCCGAGCCGGCCGGCCCAACCCCGCGCAGCCGCCGACATTGTCGGGCGAGTCCGAGCCGGACAAGCCTCGCCGCCGTCGTGCCCCCACGCCCAAGCCGCCTCCGCCCCTCCCTTTATAAGCCAAGCTCGGGTCCCCTCGGGACCCCAAGTCGCCGCAGCTGTTGCCCTCCGCCGCGGCCTGCTGGAGCCCCGCCGCCCGCAAGTCGCCGCCGCGCTGCAGCGCCTCGCCGTCGCCCCACCGCCGCCTTGCCACCGCCCCGGAGCCCCGCCGCCGCAGCCGAACCCCACCGGAGCCGACCCGCCTCGCCGGAGGTATACGCCACTGTCGCCGTTGTTCGGTTTTATTTTAAAACCGATTCGTTTGTTTAGAAAACCTTAGTTTTCGTTTTTTTAGAATAGATCGGTTTTATTATTTTTGGTTTATTTATTTAGCGGACGTTCGTCCGTACGTTCGTTTTAACAAACGGTGATCACTCATTAGCCGCAGACAGTGAAAGTTCGTTCGTTAGCCTGTTCGTCACTTTTTCTTTTTCTCGGATTTTCCGCGATTATTTTCGATCGCGATTTCTGATTCAATTTTCGTTTTAGTATAACTTTTCGCTCGTTTATCGGAATCAGGCTATTCAAGCGCCTAGAGTTTCGTCTCGAAACCCTCTTTCGGTTTAACCAACTTAAACAAGATTTCGCTATGGTAAAATTTGAATTTAGTCCAGATTAGTAAACGAAGCTTGTTTCTTTCGCCGTTTGAGTTTTGTTGCTTCGTTTGATTTGATTCTTTTTGCTAACCGGAGTTCCTAAGTTGAACTTTCTGGTTAGATCTCTTATTTGAGTTTTACCCGTGCCCTTGTTTGATTGCTTATTGTATGTTTGTTTGTTTGCGATAGAGTACCCGGAGTGCGAAACGTGCTACTACGAGTCTCT
Organism: Triticum aestivum; assembly: GCF_018294505.1. Lineage (NCBI taxonomy): Eukaryota > Viridiplantae > Streptophyta > Magnoliopsida > Poales > Poaceae > Triticum > Triticum aestivum. The sequence goes on from NC_057799.1 coordinate 86,237,129, forward strand.
AGGTTTCGCGGATCATGAGCAAGGCAAGTAACACTTTGATCATACCTCTTTACTACCCAGTTTTATTGCATTAGATCAACCCTCAAACAATTGCATGGTTAGGATCTGAATTAAATTGTGGGTTTGGGAAGTAGATGAGGTAGTACCTATTCACCTGTTTATTATCAAACCTTGGGAGTTACTTCTACGTTGCTTATATTGCTATGCTATGCTCGTAGACGTGGATTGGGTTTGAGAGTATTCATGACAGATGTGAGATTGTTAATAATGGTTAACTTAAGGTGGCAACTTTAATACACATCTGGGTGGATTGAGGCACCTGGGGAATTCCAGTGATTGCCTGTATTTTTGGAAATCCCGGGGTACCGTGTGATTCTCCTATGGACTGCCACCCAGGCTCAAAGGGATCATAAGATTTTTCATGCTAGAAACTTCCGTGTGCAGCCACATGCCATTATGGGCTCTGGCATAGTTGAGTAAGTTGTGGGAAACCTTTCCATGATGGGCTAGCAGATGTAGGGGATTGTAGGTGTACCGGCCTATCTATCGGTTAAGGGGACCTCTTCGGAAAGACTGTGTCTCGGTCATCCATTTCTCAAACATTTGGTAGTACGATAAATCCAACGGAGGAGATCGAGTCTTGTGGGGAAAAGTGCACAAACCTTTGCAGAGTGTACAATCTAATCATGGTTAGCCGTGTCCCCGGTTATGGACATCTTGAGTATCTAGTTCTTGGATTATCATGTGGATCTCATCACTCTTAATTATAAAACTTGATTGGGTTATTAATTACTTTTAATTGGGATTGAGATGGGGTTTACCATTCTCAATGTTTAACAACCACCATGATAGTTAAATAAAATATATTTTCTTTGCACTAGGGAAAAATTTGCTTTTCGCAAAACATATTAACCATATAGCCTCCACCAGCCATATATGCATGTAGTGATAGCATTGTTCTGTTCATTACTCTTTTGTGTTACATTGCCAGCATATTCCATGTGCTGACCTGTTTTCGGGCTGCAACGTCTCATGTTGCAGACGTTTCAGATGACGAGTAAGGAGCTTTTGGTCGTGATCTTTCACTCAGTGATGCCGTTGGAGTTGATGGGCTCACTTTATCTTCCAAGCCTTCCGCTGTTATCGTATTAGATGGCCTTAAGCCATATTTATTGTAATAAGTTATCTTTTGAGACGTTCGATGTAATCAGTGTGTGATTGCTAATCTGTTATAAATCCTTCAAGTACTGTGCGTGTCAGCATTACCGATCCAGGGATGACACTGATGCACAGAGATTAGACTGTTTGAGGTCTGGTCGCTACATCTTTGTAGACCTTCGGGTTCGTTGTTAGTAGCTAGATGGCTATCTCTCTCTCTCTCTCTGAATTCTCAATACAATGGTCTCTTGGAGATCCATATGATGTAACTCTTTTGCGCTGTGTTTGTTGGGATCGATGAACTTTGAGTTTATGATCAGATCTATCTTTTTATATCCATGAAAGTATTTGAGTTTCTTTAATATCTTTTATGCATGATCTCTTATAGCCTCGTATTTCTTCTCCAATATTTGGGTTTTGTTTGGCCAACTTGATCTATTTATCTTGCAATGGGAAGAGGTGCTTTGTAGTGGGTTCGATCTTACGGTGCTTGATCCCAGTGACAGAAAGGCAACCGACACGTATGTATCATTGCTAATAAGGATAAAATGATGGGGTCTATCTCTACATAGATAGATCTTGTCTACATCATGTCATTGTTCTTATTGCATTACTCCGTTTTCGCATGAACTTAATACACTAGATGCATGCTGGATAGCGGTCGATGTGTGGAGTAATAGTAGTAGATGCAGGCAGGAGTCGGTCTACTAATCTTGGACGTGATGCCTATATAATGATCATTGCCTGGATATCGTCATGAGTATTTGAAGTTCTATCAATTGCCCAACAGTAATTTTTTACCCTCCGTTTGCTATTTATCTCGAGAGAAGCCACTAGTGAAACCTACGGCCCCGGGTCTTTTTCTCATATATTTGCCTTTGCGATCTACTTTTTCCTTGCATTTATTTTCAGATCTATTAAACCAAAAATACAAAAATACCTTGCTGCAATTTATTCTTATTTATTTTATTTGGCATTCAATCTATCAATTTACTACAAATTTATCTCAGGTCCGTTTGCCTATCTTGAGGCGCCGTACCCCGGAAGGGACTGACAACCCCTTTAACACGTCGAGTTGCGAGGATTTGTTATCTGTGTTCAGGGGCTATTTACGTTGTGTTGCTTGGTTCTCCTACTGGTTCGATAAACTTGGTTTCATATCTGAGGGAAATACCTACCGCCGCTGTGCTGCATCATCCCTTCCTTTTTGGGTAAATACCAACGTAGCTTCAAGCGACATCAAAAGGAATTTCTGGCGCCGTTGTCGGGGAGGATCTTCAACATCTACCAGGTTCCTAATCACAAATCTCATCTCCTTGCAATTTACATTATTTGCCATTTGCCTCTTGTTTTCATCTCCCCCACTTCACGAAATTTGCCGTTTTATTTGCCTCTTTTTCGTTCTTCTTTTTCTCGTTGGATCTTTTGTTTGCTTGTGTTGCCATGTGCCTTCTATATGCTTGCATCTTTGCTTGCTAAAAATCTATTGATATGGTTCCCCATCCACTTGCTAATCTTTTTAAAAGATCCAATCATGATGAACCAATTGCTAGTGAGTTGAGTGCACTAGATTATCTTTATGAAGTTTTGCTTGAGATTCGTGAATCTGAAAATTGTGATGAAGAAATTTATGAAGTGATTCATGATAGATCCTTGAATGAAAAGGATGATTGCAATGATTTGACTATAAATTCTATTAATGTCAATTGTGCTAATAATATGCAAAACTCGAAGCTTAGGGATGCTAATTTTGCTACGTCCACTACTTGTTGCAATGATCATGATTGGGGTGATGATTCTTATGATCTTGAAAATTTATTTATGCCTCAAGATGAATATGTTTGCGGTAATATTGAAAGTGGGTTTGGAAGAGAGTCAACTTTAGGTAAAAATAATCCCACATATTTTGAGAGTGTTCAATCTTATGATTTTTTTTATGAAAGTGGGTTTGGAGGGGTCATGACTTTAGTTGATGTTAACCCCACTATCTTGGAAGATCATAAAACTTTTATGCACGCGAAGAGAAAATTTTATATGATAGCTATATTATTGAATTTGATTCTGATCCTACATATAATTATTATGAGAGAGGAAAATATGGTTGTAGAAATTTTCATGTTATTAAATTTCCTCTCGTTATGTTGAGATTGTCAATGTTTTATTCCACTCCTTTGCGTTTGCTAGATATTTCTTGTCTTGACAATTTGTTTTACTATAAAATTCCTATGCACAGGAAGTATGTTAGACTTAAATGTGTTTGTAACATGTTTCATGATGCTCTCTTTATGTTTCAATTATTATCTTTCGTGTGAGCATCGTTGAAATCTTATGCCTAGCTAAGGGCGTGAAACAATAGCGCTTGTTGGGAGGTAACCCAATGAATAAATTTTATTTTTGTTTTTTGATTTCTGTTCTTGAGTGTTAGCACAATTATGCTACTGTTATCATTGTATTTTTTGTGTTTTAATTAGTGTTTGTGCCAAGTAAAGCCTTTAGGATCTTCTTGGGTGACAGTTGTTTGATCTTGCTGAAAAACGGAAACTTTTGCGCTCACGAAAACAATTTTTTTACCAGAGCATGATAAAAATACCCATTCAAATTGCACTAGATCAATGTACAAATTGCTTAGGTCGTCCTAATGTTTTACAATTTTTGGAGTTCCAGAAGTTTTCGAAATAGTCAGATTGCTACAGACTGTTCTGTTTTGACAGATTCTGTTTTCTTTGTGTTGTGTGCTTATTTTGATGGCTCTATGGTTTTCTTTGATGAGTTTTTGCCATAGAAAAGTTGGAATACAGTAGATATAATGCAAAAACAAAATATGAATTGGTTTGGTACAATACTTATAGTATTGATTTGCTTTCTTACACTAACGGATCTCACGAAGGTTTTGTTGAGTTTTGTGTGATTGAAGTTTTCAAGTTTTGGGTTATCTTATGATGGATGAAGGAATAAAGGATAGAAGAGCCTAAGCTTGGGGATGCATGATGTCGCTTGAAGCTACATCGGTTTCCCCAAAGAGGAAGGGATGATGCAGCACAGCGACGGTAGGTATTCCCTCAGATATGAAACCAAGGTTATCGAACCAGTAGGAGAACCAAGCACCACAACATAAACAGCCCCTGCACACAGAGAACAAATCCTCGCAACCCGACGTGTTAAAGGGGCTGTCAATCCCTTTCGGGGTACGGCGCCTCAAGTGGCAAACAGACGTGAGATAAATTTGTAGTAAATTGATAGATCGAACGCTAAATAAAATAAATAAAGAAAAATTGCAGCAAGGTATTTTTGTATTTTTAGTTTAATAGATCTGAAAATAAATGCAGGAGAAAAGTAGACCGCAAAGGCAAATATATAAGAAAGAAGACCCGGGGGCTGTAGGTTTCACTAGTGGCTTCTCTCGAGAAAAATAGCAAACGGTGGGTAAACAAATTAATGTTGGGAAATTGATAGAACTTCAAATAATTATGACGATATCCACGCAATGATCATTATATAGGCATCAGGTCCAAGATTAGTAGACCGACTCCTGCCTGCATCTACTACTATTACTCCACACATCGACCGCTATCCAACATGCATCTAGTGTATTAAGTTCATGGAGAAACAGAGTAATGCAATAAGAACGATGACATGATGTAGACAAGATCTATCTATGTAGAGATAGACCCCATTTTTTTATCCTTAGTAGCAATGATACATACGTGTTGTTTCCCTTTCTGTCACTGGGATCAAGCACCGTAAGATCGAACCCACTACAAAGCACCTCTTCCCATTGCAAGATAAATAGATCAAGTTGGCCAAACAAAACCCAAATATCGGAGAAGAAATACAAGGCTATAAGCAATCATGCATATAAGAGATCAAAGAAACTCAAATAACTTTCATGGATATAAAAATATATAACTGATCATAAACTCAAAGTTCATCAGATCCCAAGAAACACACCGCAAAAAGAGTTACATCATATGGATCTCCAAGAGACCATTGTATTGAGAATCCAGCGAGAGAGAGAAAGCCATCTAGCTACTAACTATGGACCCGAAGGTCTACAAAGAACTACTCACGCATCATCGGAGAGGCACCAATGGAGGTGGTGAACCCCATCAGAGATGGTGTCTAGATTGGATCTGGTGGTTCTGGACTATGCGGCGGCTGGATGAATATTTCGTCGATGCCTTTAGGGTTTCTAGAATATTTGGGTATTTATAGAGCAAAGAGGCAGTCTGGGGGCACCCAAGGTGGGCACAACCCACCAGGGCGTGCCTGGGCCTCCTAGCGCGCCCTGGTGGGTTGTGCCCCCTCGGGGCACCCCCAGGCACAGCCAGGGCTCGTTGTGTTCCTTCTGGCCCATAAAAATTCTCCGTAAAGTTTTGGGGCATTTGGACTCCGTCTGATATTGATTTTCTGCGATGTAAAAAACATGGAAAAAACAGCAACTGGCACTTGGCACTATGTCAATAGGTTAGTACCAAAAAATGATATAAAATGACTATAAAGGATTGTAAAACATCCAATATTGATAATATAACAGCATGGAACAATCAAAAATTATAGATACGTTGGAAACGTATCAGCATCCCCAAGCTTAACTCCTACTCGTCCTCGAGTAGGTAAGTGATAAAAATAGAATTTTTGATGTGGAATGCTGCCTATCATGTCATATCATATTCTTTTCTTTATAGCATGGACATTTGGACTTTTAGTTTGTTCAAAGCAATAGTCTAGTTTTTGACGTGATGCCTATATAATGTTCATTGCCTCGATATCGTCATAATTATTTGAAGTTCTATCAATTTCCCAACAGTAATTTGTTCACCCACCGTTTGCTATTTTTCTCGAGAGAAGCCACCTGTGAAACCTACGGCCACCAGGTCTTTTTCTCATATATTTGCCTTTGCGATCTACTTTTTCCTTGCATTTATTTTTAGATCTATTAAACCAAAAATAAAAAAATACCTTGGTGCAATTTATTCTTATTCATTTTATTTGGCGTTCGATCTATCAATTTACTACAAATTTATCTCACGTCCGTTTGCCTATCTTGAGGCGCCGTACCCCGGAAGGGATTGACAACCCCTTTAACACGTGGGTTGCGAAAATTTGTTATCTGTGTCCAGGGGCTGTTTACGTTGTGTTGTTTTGTTCTCCTACTGGTTCGATAACCTTGGTTTCATATCTGAGGGAAATACCTACAGCCGCTGTGCTACATCATCCCTTCCTATTTGGGGAAATACCGACGTATCTTCAAGCGACATCCGGTCGTGATAGAGATCGGTGGGTTACCTGACTATATCCGAGCAGAACGTAGATGTGGTTGAAGCTGTGGTTGCGGCGGCGGCGGTTTGAGATGCCGGTAGGGGGAGGCGCGAGAGGGGGGATACTGAGGGTGGGGATGTGGTTGGAGGAATATATTCTGAAATCGTGCACCTAATGAAAATTTCGCTGCAAAAATTGAAACTTGGGCGGGAAAAACACACAACGCAGATGAAGCGCGTAAAATACTCGTGTGTGAGAAAAAAGAAAGTTGACAGATCCCGTCTCCAAAAAAATGTACACGTGTAGTTGGTTTTTTTGGGTCAATGGTACGCCTGGTTTATTAGGAAACATCGCATATGTAACTGACTTATGGATCATTAACGCAAAAAACGCAGACGGGTACGACATAGAAACCGTGTGTTTTGTGATCTTCTAATGATTAACGCAAAAAACGCACATGGGCACACATGCTAATCAACTCTCAAAGCCCTCAAAGGATGCTCTAACCAACATTGTACGTTAATACTACAAACTTAAAGTACTACTGGTAATTTGCTCTAATACTACAAACTTAAACTACTTCTCACATGCTTCCATCAGGGCATGCTGGCCAGACGCTGGCGTTCTCCTTCCCGACCTTGTAGGCGGCAACCCACCGTGCTTCGATCTCCGCCAAGCTCTCCTCACCACGGCGTGCGGCCTCTTTTTTCTTGCGGCAGCAGGACTCTTGTTTCTTGACTGCTTTCTACCTTTTCCGCTCCTTCTGTGCGGCTTTGGCTGCCTCTAGATCCACCACCCATTCAGCCATGGCAGCCTCAAAGTCCGCCCATGTAACTGTCTGGCCGCCGGTGGCGATGAACTCGGTGGGGTGAGATGCCATCGCTTCCTTACCATGTGTCAGTCGCGGGCGGCGAGGAACGCGGCGCGGCGGGATGCCATTTCTTCCTTACCAGTTACTGTGCGCCGCAGTGCCATGGACGACGCCTGGAGAGAGCTCTAGGGTGAAGGGGCCGGGCAGCCATACAGTGCGGTGGTATTCAAGAGCTCAACAACAAACGACAACAGAAATTTGGCTTCCCTTACAATTTTGCTCGTTCATTATCACACACGGTTCATCTTCGTCGCTTCCAGAAACAGTGTGCGCTGAGCCTATTGTGTGTTGCGCTATGATTGGCCGGAACCCTAGCCACGCAGATCGTCTATGTGCACCGTAGGATGCGCCGCGATCGAACGGCAATCCACGTCCCTCACATCACACCCGTGCACCTGTAGCTGGATTGGATTTATATGCGCTAAATGCCTAGAAAATGCACATAATCCCCTAAATATGGTAAATGAGACCGAAAAAATGCCAAATTTGAACACGGTGATTTGTAGGGTGTATGTTCATCGTAGAAAAAAACTCTAGGGCAAAGAAGGAAGAAAATTTGGATTCCCCTTCAATCTTGGTGATTTCCCTCTCCAAAGCATGGAACTTCCTCGGTGATGGTTTGATTTATGAAGGGCGTGCATGATGACATAAGCCAAACCTTCTCAAATTTTTACCAGGGCATGGTGAGGTCATACCATGGCACACCATGCCAGGCGTCATGTTTTTCAAGCATTTATTTCATTTTTTCTATAGTTGAAAACCCAATAAACAAACGTTTGTGGTTGACTATTGCCATGCATTTCATTGAAATATCTGTCCCTTCCATGTAAAAGGCATGAGACTAAATGGCATGAGCATGGTTTTCCAGGCCGTTCTTGTGCACCCTTTCATGCACCGATTGTTTGAACTTGAATTATGTGCATTAATGCCTAGGAAATGCACATGATCCCATAAATATGGCAAATGAACCCGGAAAAGTGCCAATTTTGAATATGGTGATTTGCAGGTTGTATGTTCATCATAGAAAAAACTCGTGGACAAAGGACAAAGGAAATTTGGATCCCCCTTCAATATTGGTGATTTCCCCCTTGAAACCATGAAACTTCCTCGGTGGTGGTTCGATTTATGAAAGGCGTGGATCACGACATAAGGAAAACATTCTACAATTTTTACCAGGGCATGGTGAGGCCATACCATGGCAGCATGCCAGGCGTCAGGTTTTCCAACCATGTGTTTCATTTTTTGTTTAGTTGTTAACCTAGTAAACGACGCATTTATGGTTGACTATTGCCACACATTTCCTTGAAATATTTGCCCATTCCTTGTAAAAGGCATGAGAATGTACTAAATAACACGAGCATGGTTTTCCAGACCGTTCTTGTGCACATTTTCATGCACCGATTGTTTGAATTTGAATTATGTCCATTAATGCCTAGAAAATACACATAATCCCATAAATATGGTAAATGAGCCCGAAAAAATGTCAAATTTGAACACGTTGCATTTGAGGCAGTATGTTGATCGCTGGAAAAAAACTGAATGACAAACTAGGACGGAAATTTGGATTCCTCTTCAATCTTGGGGATTTCCCTCTCGAAAGCATGGAACTTCCTCGGCGATGGTTCGATTTATGAAGGGCGTGCATGACGACATAAGCCAAACCTTCTGAAATTTTTACCAGGGCATGGTGAGGTCATACCATGGCACACCATGCCAGGCGTCATGTTTTTCAAGCATTTATTTCATTTTTTCTTTAGTTGAAAACCCAACAAACAAACATTTGTGGTTGACTATTGCCACACATTTCATCGAAATAGCTGTCCATTCCTTGTAAAAGGCATGAGAATTTACTAAATGGCACGAGCATGGTTTTCCAGGCCGTTCTTGTGCACCCTTTTCATGCACCAATTGTTTGAACTTGAATTATGTGCATTAATGCCTAGGAAATGCACATAATCCCCTAAATATGGCAAATGAACCCGGAAAAGTACCAAATTTGAACATGGTGATTTGAAGGTTGTATGTTCATCATAGAAAAAACTCGTGGACGAAGGACAAAGGCAATTTGGATCCCCTTCAATCTTGGTGATTTCCCCCTCGAAACCATGAAACTTCCTCGGTGATGGTTCGATTTATGAAAGGCGTGCATCACAACAATTTTACCAGGGCACGGTGAGGCCATACCATGGCACCACACTAGGCGTCATGTTTTCCAAGCATGTATTTCATTTTTGTATAGTTGTTAACCCAGTAAATGACGCGTTTATGGTTGACTATTGCCACATATTTCCTTGAAATATCTGCCCATTCCTTGTAAAGGCATGAGAATGTACTAAATAGCACGAGCATGGTTTTCTAGACCGTTCTTGTGCACCTTTTCATGCATCGATTGTTTGAATTTCAATTATGTGCATAATTAAAGCCTAGAAAATGCACATAATTCCCTAAATATGATAAATGAGTTCGAAAAAAATGTCAAATTTGAACACGTTGCATTTGAGGCGGTATGTTGATCGTTGGAAAACAACTGAATGAGAAACTAGGACAGAAATTTGGATTCCCATTCATTGTTGGTGATTTCCCTCTCAAAAGCATTTAACTTCCTCGGTGATGGTTCGATTTATGAAGGGCGTTCATGATGACATAAGTCAAACCTTCTCAGCTTTTAACCACGGCACGGTGAGGCCATACCATGGCACCATGCCAGGCGTCATGTTTTTGAAGCACATATTTCATTGTTCTATAGTTGATAACCCAGTAAATGGCGCGTTTGTGGTTGACTATTGCCACACATTCCATTGAAATCTCTGCCCATTCCATGTAAAAGGCTTGAGAAATTACTAAATACCACGAGTATGGTTTTTCCAGACCATTCTTGTGCACCTTTTCAAGCACCAATTGTTGAATTTGAATTTTGTGCATTAATGCCTACAAAATGCACATAATCCCCTAAATATTGTAAATGAACCCGAAAAAGTGTCAAATTTGAACACGGTGATTAGCAGGGTTTATGTTCATCATAGAAAAAAACATGGATGAAGGACAAAGGAAATTTGGATTCCCATTCAATCTCGGTGATTTACCATCGCACACGATTCATCTCTGTTGCCTCTACGAACCGTGTGTGTTCAGTCACACATGCAAAAGGAAAAAGAAAACCCTCGCCCACTTCATCCCCACTCACTCGCCATGGACTCCTCCGCAATTCTGCACCCTAAGCTCGACGGCTGTTGGCGGCGGGCGTAGGTCGCGCTCCAAACGACATGGGATTTCGCCCCTATCGCTTTCCACCGCCTATCTGCACCGACATTCTAGACTTTGGTCGACTGGGGTTTTCTACGGGATTGGGCCGGAGATTTTTCTCATGGAGAAGGTAATCAACTTAGAGAAATATTCACTCATCTCTTATCGCAGTCCGTCCGTCGCTATTAATCAACCGGCGGAAATCGCCATGGAATCATTTTTGTTCTAGCTGATTCATGGGTGTTCATTCATGTGTCCACAGTGCGAGCACAAATAGGGAAACTGTTGTCGTGGCCAGTCGGAATGAAGTTCTATCTCACCATTCTGGATGACTACAGGGAGCACTCGGTCGGCATGCATGGCCTAAATTTGTGAACATATACCGTCTGTTGCTACATTATCTATATATTTGCATCAAATCTTTGTTACATTATCTATTTTTAATTCTATATTTTTGTACTTTGCTTTCATCTATATATTGATCTGTTCTATCAGTTACTCCCATATTTGCATCTTGCTCTGTTATTTCAATATATCTAATTTACGATCTTAATTTTCATTTCAAGCAGTACTCCCTTGCTTTGCAAGAACAGGACTAGAAGGAAATCTTGGGCTTTACTTTTCTGCTGACTCCCAGGATGTCATATTGATAACATCATGGATTTACAATGACAGTTAGCGTAAAACTTGATAAAGATGGTCACTCCTATTTTAAGCGGACCTTTGGAGAAAAATGGCTAAGTGTTATGAACTGAAAGCTGGCAATAAAATTCTAGTACGTGCACCGCAGCCTGGTCTAATTAACATGGATGTTTACTTCCCCAACATCATTAGCCGATCAAAGTCTGATTGAGGTTAGTGTCCTTTCAACTTTCTCCATGCTGTCATATTACTTAACAAAATCGGGGTATTTGTTCTGACTAATTGATCACTATTCAAGCAACCAATTGGGATATCATATTCTGACTCCGTTCCTAGGCAGTAACAAATTCTATTTACCAATTTATGTGCACTATATATTTTTCTGCAATGTTCTGAACAAATAATACATTTCCACCTTTTAAGCAGGATATGTTGGATGCATACTGAACGATCTGTATGTTACTAAGCGTACCAAATTTCACCGGAAGGACTTGAAGCATGTCATAAAATTTGTTGATAATCTGACAGAGATAGCACAGTGTATGAACGCTGGATTTTGGATGGGATTAATTAGACCTATGGTGCACACACTGAACAAGACCAATTGTGTGCACAAAACGCTGGTAAAAAGTCTTATTTTAATCTTGATGCTCATAAACTATATATATCTTCAACGATATGTTACAATGGGTTTTTATTCTACATGTCAACGGAAATTGCCCCCTATAGTAGTTCCTGGATTGATTTCCTGGCGTGGTCGAATTACACTTGTGCCTGCTAATAACGCCAAAGTGATTGCAAGGTACTGCATTTCCCGCAGGAATGGAACCATTCAAATTAACAAGTTCTCGCTTCTAGTGGCAATGCATCCATATTGGAAAATTGGAGACACTATTCTACTCATGCTTTACCAAGGCATGGGAGGGCTCTTCCTTTTCATTGACGAGATGCCGAGTCGCCGTGATCAAGCTGCTTCCAGTGGATAGTTCTGGATGTTGGCCCTCGGCCTCTTAAAATGTGCTAGCTTTTACTATATATGTTAAGTATGTGGATATGGACCATATGGTTGTTGCCCCTTAGCCTCTTAAAATGTGATAGTTGTTACTATGTGAAGTATATAGATATGGACCATATGGTTGTCAAAATCGTGTTACGAAGATCCTCCTTTTGTCGAATAGTGTAACCACTATATATATGTTACTCAAATGTTGTTACCCAAGTTCATAAATTTTCATGGAAAGTATTAGTATCGTACACAGTTCATTGAGTTTAAGCCTGTGCCTGATGTCTAGAAGGCATTTGCATATTAACTGTCCATATTGCAAATTCACACACATGTTAACATAAGGAAACGTATGTGTAACATACTAATCATCGCACACGAGTACTCGTAGACGCATCATGTGCGATACTCCTAGCCACCGCAAGCAACTAGTTTGCATTTTTCAAAGTTTTTTGTACACACATAATCGCACACGAAGTAACTGTATTGACCGTATGTGTTGTAATTTCTCATCGCAAACAGTTCATCCGAGTCGGTTGTTTGCCACTTATCACACAGATCTTGTTTACACAACTCATTTGTGTTCTTTTGGATCATCGCAAACAGTTCATCCATGTGAACTGTATGCCGCATATCACACACATCTTTGTTAAGTTGATCCGTTTCTGTTGTGTTCCCTAATCAAAAATAGTTCGTCCGAGTGAACTGTATGCCGTATATCGCACACACATTGATATGGCTGCCCGTTTCTGTTGTTCTACCTCATCGAAAACAGTTCGAATGGATTAACCGTGTGTCCTGCATCGCACACACATTGATATGGCTGCCCATTTCTGTTGTTCTGCCTCATCGCAAACAGTTGGAATGGATTAACCGTGTGCCCTGGATCACACACGCAACTAAAATCTGAATCGTGTTTGATGGCTCCGCCATCGCAAACATTTTGTACCTTTTTTGACTATTTTTTACACCACTGTTTGCAATTATTGCATCGCACACAGTTTTGGCAAAGGGTCTCTGATCGTATTGTCGCATTAGCAGTATTCTGCGGTAGTTTACGAAGGTAACCCCAGCGACTCAAGCACAACATAAGGTGGACGTTGCGAAACTACGGGATGAAATAGCTTAGGCTAAGGAGGAACTTAATGCTGAGAATGCTAGGATGACAACAGAGCGAGCTGCGTTAGAAGCCGAGTCACAACGGATTGAAGCAGAAACTTTCCGATTGAATTTGGATCAGAATGCTTCGAATGTTGTTCTTCGAAGGAGGCACCAGAGCCGTCTACCTTTGGAATTTGAGGCAAGGGATCTCTTCAACACCCTAGGGGCAGGACCAAGTAACCCGCCCGAGGTGACCTGGGCTGCCGAGGCGCCCGTGGCCAGGACGACGGCTCAACCTCGTGTAGCAGACCCGCCTCGTTTGAACTTAACCCCGCCTTAGCAGATGTTAACACCGCCGGGTCATTATTCTAACCCTCTGGACAACATGATTGTTGCGGCTTCGCGACTGGCGGCTCTCCCAGTACAAGGCGAGTCTCCCGCGGCAGTCGAGGCCAGAAAGGCTGTGGAGCTTCTTCAAATGGTGGTAGCTCAGCAAGCGGCTTACTCGTATAGCCGCGAACGGATTCATTCAACTCTGCGCCCAGCCGAAGTTACAGCCGTGTAACACCCGGATAATTATGGTACAGTAATCCCATGCTAATGATGCCACGTCATCACTTTACTGTTGCCAATCCTTGCTTGATTCAAATCTTAATTCAATTTCAAATTCAAATCAAAGTCCAAAATTCAAATTTCTCAAACATAAAAACTAAAATGTTGATCATGTGACAAATATTCAATTCTTATATGGTGGTGAACCAACATTTTTTTGACTGTTTTAGTGCACAAAAATATAATAAAACAAAGTGCAGAAAATAAATAAATAGAAAAGGCCTCCCCTCCCCCGTGGGCCTCGGCGCACACCTAGCCAGCCCACCCCGCGCCTCCCTGGCCTAGATGGCCCAACCCCGCCTCCTGTATAACCCCTCCCTGAAACCCTAGCTACTCACCCGATCCACCACCCCCCTGTTACCACTCCCTCCCACGATCTGGATCGGGGGCACGACCCCATCGTGCTCGCCCC